>NW_026974569.1:0-20501 GCF_015220805.1 Pogoniulus pusillus
TCTCTGCTGCCTTCAGCTTTGCCATGCTTTAGTTAGGGCCCCCCCCCCCCCCCCCAAATCGTGCTTTTTACCCCCCCCCACCCCCTGCTGGGGTTTTGTGCTCCCCTCCCCCCGGGCTCATGGTTCCCTCTCTGCATCCCGGCCCCCCCCCACCAATGCCACTCTGTGCCCCCCCCGCAGGGTTTTAGTGCCCCCCCCCCCGCCCCCCACCCCGGGCTCATGGTTCCCTCTCTGCATCCCTGCCCCCCCCCGTGCCACTCTGTGCCCCCCCCCGCAGGGTTTTGTGCCTTCCCCCCCAGGCTCATGGTTCCTTTGCAGGGCCTCTTTGCCCCCCCCCGCCACTCTGTGCCCCCCCTGCAGGGTTTTGTGCCCTCCCCCCCGGGCTCATGGTTCCCTCTCTGCACCCCTGCCTCCCCCCGTGCCACTCTGTGCCCCCCCCCGCAGGGTTTTGTGCCTTCCCCCCCAGGCTCATGGTTCCTTTGCAGGGCCTCTTTGCCCCCCCCGTGCCACTCTGTGCCCTCCCCCCGCCCCGGGCTCATGGTTCCCTCTCTGCACCCCTGCCCCCCCCCCATGCCACTCTGTGCCCACCCTGCAGGGTTTTAGTGCCCCCCCCCAGGCTTATGGTTCCCTTGCAGGACCTCTGTGCCCTTCCTGCAGAGTTTATCCTCTGCCAAGTGGAGCTCTGTGCCCCCCCCCTAGGGTTCTGTGCCCCCCCCAGGGTTCTGTGCCCCCCCCCCCCAGGGTTCTATACCCCCCCCGCAGGGTTCTGTGCCTTTTCCCAGGGTTCTGTGCCCTCCCCACAGGGTTCTGTGCCCTCCCCCCAGGGTTCTGTGCCCCTCCCCCAGGGTTCTGTGCCCCTCTGCTGGGTTTGTGCCCTCTATGGGGCTCTGTGCCCACTCCTCCCCCCCCCCCTCCCGGGCTCTTTGCCCCCCCCCCCAGTCCTCTCCACCCTCCCCACTCAAAGGTTTTATTCCAGGGCCAAGGTCTCTCCAGCTGCTCCCTGCCTGGTGGCACTTGGTGGCACTTGGTGGCACCTGATGGCTTCTACCCTACAGTCTCCTTGTGCCCATGAGCTCTGTGCCACCTTCTCCCCACCCCCATGGCTTCTCTGTCCCCATGCCCACAGCCCAAGCCCTGTGCCCATGAGCTCTGTGCCACCTTCTCCCCACCCCCATGGCTTCTCTCTCACTCTGTCCCCATGCCCACAGCCCAAGCCCTGTGCCCATGAGCTCTGTGCCACCTTCTCCCCACCCCCATGGCTTCTCTCTCACTCTGTCCCCATGCCCACAGCCCAGGCCCTGTGCCCATGAGCTCTGTGCCACCTTCTCCCCACCCCCATGGCTTCTCTCTCACTCTGTCCCCATGCCCACAGCCCAGGCCCTGTGCCCATGACCTCCTGGTCACTCTGTGCCAATGTCCCTGACCTCCATGCAATGCCAACACCTCCCCCTGCCCACGGTGCACTCCCTGTGGCTGTGAGCTCCATGCCCCTGTGCCCACAGCAGTCTGTTCAGGAGCTCTGTGCCACCATGGCCATGGGCTCTGTGCCACCATGCCCACGGGCTCTGTGCCACCACCCACACAAGCTCTATGTCCATGAGCCCTACACCAGCCTGGCACCATGGCCATGAGCTCTGTGCCAGGACCTCTCCCTGTCCCCATGACCATGAGGTCCTCTCCACCCTCCCCCATCCCTGAGCTCCATGTCCCCATGTTCCTGAGCTCTAGGCCATGACCCCTGTGTCCCCATGCCCACGAGCTCCATCACCTCCCCATGTTCCTGAGCTCTAGGCCATGACCCCTGTGTCCCCATGCCCACGAGCTCCATCACCTCTCCATGTCCCCATGTTCCTGAGCTCTAGGCCATGACCCCTGTGTCCCCATGCCCACGAGCTCCATCACCTCTCCATGTCCCCATGTTCCTGAGCTCCAGGCCATGACCCCTGTGTCCCCATGCCCACGAGCTCCATCACCTCTCCATGTCCTCATGTTCCTGAGCTCCAGGCCATGACCCCTGTGTCCCCATGCCCACGAGCTCCATCACCTCTCCATGTCCTCATGTTCCTGAGCTCCAGGCCATGACCCCTGTGTCCCCATGCCCACGAGCTCCATCACCTCTCCATGTCCCCATGTTCCTGAGCCCCAGGCCATGACCCCTGTGTCCCCATGCCCATGAGCTCCATCACCTCTCCATGTCCCCATGTTTCTGAGCTCCAGGCCATGACCCCTGTGTCCCCATGCCCATGAGCTCCATCACCTCTCCATGTCCCCATGTTCCTGAGCTCCAGGCCATGACCCCTGTGTCCCCATGCCCACGAGCTCCATCACCTCTCCATGTCCCCATGTTCCTGAGCTCCAGGCCATGACCCCTGTGTCCCCATGCCCACGAGCTCCATCACCTCTCCATGTCCCCATGTTCTTGAGCTCCAGGCCATGACCTCTGTGTCCCCATGCCCACGAGCTCCATCACCTCTCCATGTCCCCATGTCCCTGAGTTCCAGACCATGACCCCTGTGTCCCCATGCCCACAAGCTCCATCACCTCTCCATGTCCCCATGTTCCTGAGCTCCAGGCCATGATCCCTGTGTCCCCATGCCCACAAGCTCCATCACCTCTCCATGTCCCCATGTTCCTGAGCTCCATGCCACAACCCTTCCATGGTCCCACATTCATGAGCTCTGTGTTCCTGTGCCCATCCACACCACATCTCCACATTGCCCTGTCCAGGAGCTCCATGTCCTTATGTCCCTCCATGTCCCCACATGCACGAGCTCCACACCATCACATTCCCACATCCACAAGCTCCATGCCACAACCTCTCCATGTTCCTACATCTGTGAGCTCCCCACGTCCATGAGCTCCATGTCCCTATGTTCCTGAGCTCCAAGCCACGACCTCTGTGTCCACAAGCTCCATGTTCCTGTGGCCATGAGCTCCATGTCACGACCCTCTCGTGTCCCCATGGCCACAAGCTCCACACCATCATGTTCCCACAGCTCCTCTGTGTCCCTGCATCCATGAGCTCCATGCTCCCATGTCCACGAGCTCCATGTCACAGCTCCTCTGTGCCCCTGCATCCACGAGCTCCATGTCACAGCTCCTCTGTGCCCCTGCATCCACCAGCTCCACGCTCCCACGTCCACGAGCTCCATGTCCTTACGTTCCTGAGCTCCACACGACCCTTCCACGCCCTCCACACCCACCAGCTCCACATCCCCACGTCCGTGAGCTTGCCGTGTCCCTGAGCTCCAGCGCCGCCTCTCCCCCGCTCTGCCGAGCTCCAGCGCCGCCGCCACCTCCTCCCCACGCCCTCAGGCCCTTCCCCTCCTGCCCGCACCCCCTCGCCCCTCCCCTCAGCGGGCAAACAGCGGCTTGTGGACTCGCTTGTGGCGGTTGAGGGTGGCACTGCGGGCAAAGCTCTCCCCGCACTCCACGCAGATGAAGGGCTCCTGCCCGTGCTGCTGTGCCCGGTGCCTCTCCAGCTCGGCTCCATCGCGGCAGCTCTGCCCGCAGTCGGGGCAGGCCGGGGGCTGCCCGTGGGCCGCGTGGACCCTTTGGTGTTTCTGCAGGTTGGTGCTTTGAGCGAAGCCTCTGCCGCACTGAGCGCAGCGGTGGGGGCGGGCGGCCGAGTGGGTGCGTTGGTGCTTGATGAGGTTCTTGCTCTGCGTGAAGCTCTTCCCGCACTGCCCGCAGCTGTAAGGCTTCTCGCCGGTGTGGATGCGCTGGTGCTGGATGAGGTTGGAGCTCCAGCTGAAGCTCTTGCCGCAGTGGCCGCAGCTGTAGGGTTTCTCGCCTGTGTGGGTGCGGCGGTGCTGGACCAGATGGGAGTTCTGGCTGAAACTCTTCCCGCACTCGCCGCAGGTGCTCGGCCGCTCGCCGGTGTGGGTGCGTTGGTGCCGTAGCAGCTTCGACCAATGGCTGAAGCTCTTCCCGCACTCGTTGCAGATAAAAGGACGTTGGCGACCCCCCCCCTCGGGGCCGTCCCCCAACCACCCCTGCCCCGAGGCTTTCTCCTCCTCCTCCTCCTCCTCCTTCTTCTTCTTCCTCCTCCCCCACAAAAACCACGGTGGAGGTTGCGGCCCCACCCACACCCCCTGCGCCGCCGGAGCTGACTTGGCCACCCCCACCCCCGCGTTTCTCGCTTCTGGGGGGCAGGGGACTGTGGGGGATCACAGTCTGGATGATGTCGTGGGGCAGCACCTCCTCGCAGTCGCTCACGATGCCGTCCTCAGCTGGGGGGGGGTAGGGAAGAGAGGGGCGGGATGGGGTTGGACCTCTCCTGACTCCCACTGGGGACAAGAACCTCCCCCCAAGGGGACAAACCTCCCCCCATGGGGACAAACCTCTTCCTATGGGGGCAAACCTCCCCCCATAGGGACTGACCCTCCCCTTATGGGGACAAACCTCCCCCCATGGGGACAAACCTCCCCCCACGGGGACAAACCTCCCCCCATGGGGACAAACCTCCCCCACAGGGACAAACCTCTCCCCATGGGGACAAACCTCCTCCTATGGGGACAAACCTCCCCCCAAGGGGACAAACCTCTTCCTATGGGGGCAAACCTCCCCCCATAGGGACTGACCCTCCCCTTGTGGGGGCAAACCTCCCCCATGGGGACAAACCTCCTCCTATGGGGACAAACCTCCCCCCATGGGGACAAACCTCCCCCCATGGGGACAAATCTCCCCCTATGGGGACTGACCCTCCCCTTGTGGGGACAAACCTCCCCCCATGGGGACAAACCTCCTCCTATGGGGACTGACCCTCCCCTTATGGGGACAAACCTCCCCCCACGGGGACAAACCTCCCCCCGTGGGGACAAACCTCCTCCTATGGGGACAAACCTCCCCCCATGGGGACAAACCTCCTCCTATGGGGACAAACCTCCCCCCATGGGGACAAACCTCCTCCTATGGGGACAAGCCTCCCCCCCATGGGGACAAACCTCCTCCTATGGGGACAAACCTCCCCCCATGGGGACAAACCTCCTCCTATGGGGACAAACCTCCCCCCATGGGGACAAACCTCCTCCTATGGGGACAAACCTCCCCCCAAGGGGACAAACCTCTTCCTATGGGGGCAAACCTCCCCCCATAGGGACTGATCCTCCCCTTGTGGGGGCAAACCTCCCCCCATGGGGACAAACCTCCTCCTATGGGGACAAACCTCCCCCCACGGGGACTGACCCCCCCCTTATGGGGACAAGAGCCTCCAGCATGGGGACTACAACCCCTGCTATGGGGACCCCCCCCTCAGCATGGAGCCAGACCCCCTCATAGGGACACCTCCTCCTCCTATGGGGACAAGAGCCCCTTGATGGGCACAGAACCCCCCCACCCCCAAAGGGGACAAGACACCCACCCACCCCCCCAAGGGGACAGAACCTCCTCTGGGGGGGGGGGCAAGAACATCTCCCCCCCCCCCCCCCATCATGAGGACAAACCTGCCCCACAGGAGCAAACCTCCTCCTATGGGGACTGAACCCCCCCCCACGATAGGGACTGAACCCCCCCACGATAGGGACTGAACCCCCCCCCATAGGGACTGAACCCCCCCACGATTGGGGACAACTTCTCCACCCTGGGACCAGAAACCACCTCCAGGGGCCAGACCCCCCCCCATGGGGCCAGACCCCCCCTCCAGGAATGAGACCCCCCCAGGAATGAGACCCCCCCCCATGGGGCCAGACCCCTCCCCCAGGAATGAGACCCCCCCCCCCCATGGGGCCAGACCCCTCCCCCAGGAATGAGACCCCCCCCCCCATGGGACAAGAAGCTCCCTATAACTACAGCCCCCCCCCCCCCCCCCCCAGAACAAGAATCACCCCTTTGGGGACCACCCCCCCCCCCCCTCCATGGGGACAAGACCCCCCCCACGGACAACCTCTGCTCCATGGGCTCAGAACCAACCCCCCCCAGTGGTGCCATCCTCCCCTCCCCCCCCCCCCCCCCTTCCTCCACGGTGCCAAGCAGCCTCCTGCCACGGTGCCACTCGTGTCCCACTCCCTCAAGGTGCCAGCCCCCCCCACCCCCCCCTCCACGTCACGGGGGGGTCCCCCCCCCCTCACCGATGTAGACTCTCCGCACCAGGTCCTCCTCATCCGAGTCCTGCAGCTCCACCACGCAAGGCTCCTCCTGCTCCATGGGCGCAGCTGCGGGGGCAGAGTCCTGCCGCTAGGGGGCAGCAAGGAGCCCCCCCCCCCCCCGACACCCCCAGGCCATAAATACCCCCCCCCCAAACCGCAGACCCCCCCCCAAAAAACACAGACCCCCCCCCACGAACTCAGACACCCCCAAAGCAGAGACCCCTCAAAAGCACAGCCCCAAAACTGTAGACTCTCCCCAAAACAGAGACCCCCCCAAAAACACAGACCCCCCCCAAAAACACAGACCCCCCCAAAAACACAGACCCCCCCAAACCCGCAGACCCCCCAAAAAACTATAGCCCCCCCCACGAACTCAGACATCCCCCAAAGCAGAGACCCCCCCCAAACCCACAGACCCCCCCCAAAAAAACCTATAGCCCCCCCACTAAGACACCCCCAAAGCAGAGACCCCTCAAAAGCACAGCCCCAAAACTGTAGACCCCCCCCAAACCCACAGACCCCCCCAAAAACAGACCCCCCCAAAAAAACTATAGCCCCCCTACTAAGACACCCCCAAAGCAGAGACCCCTCAAAACCACAGTCCCAAACCTGCAGACCCCCCCCAAAAAAAACTATAGCCCCCCCACTAAGACACCCCCAAAGCAGAGACCCCCCAAAAACAGACCCCCCCAAAAAACTATAGCCCCCCCACGAACTCAGACACCCCCCAAGCAGAGACCCCCCAAAACAGAGACACCCCCAAAACAGAGACCACTCAAAAGCACAGCCCCAAAACTATAGACCCTCCCCAAAACAGAGACCCCCCCAAACCCGCAGACCCCCCCCAAACCCACAGACCCCCCAAAAACACAGACCCTCCCCAAAAAACTATAGCCCCCCCACTAAGACACCCCCAAAGCAGAGACCACTCAAAAGTACAGCCCCAAAACTGTAGACCCTCCCCAAGACAGAGACCCCCCCAAACCCGCAGACCCCCCCAAAAAACTATAGCCCCCCCCACGAACTCAGACACCCCCAAAGCAGAGACACCCCCAAAACAGAGACCACTCAAAAGCACAGCCCCAAAACTATAGACCCTCCCCAAAACAGAGACCCCCCCAAAAAACAGAGACCCCCCCAAAAAAAAACTATAGCCCCCCCCACGAACTCAGACACCCCCAAAGCACAGACACCCCCAAACCGGACACCCCCAAAACAGAGACACCCCCAAAACAGAGACCCCCCCCCAAAGCAGAGACCTCATAAAAGTACAGCCCCAAAACTATAGACCCTCCCCAAAACAGAGACCCCCCCCAAACCCACAGGCCCCCCAAAAACACAGACCCCCCCAAAAAAAAACTATAGCCCCCCACGAACTCAGACACCCCCAAAGCAGAGACACCCCCAAAAACACAGACCCCCCCCAAAAAACTATAGCCCCCCACGAACTCAGACACCCCCAAAGCAGAGACCCCCCAAAAACAGACCCCCCCAAAAAACTATAGCCCCCCACGAACTCAGACACCCCCAAAGCAAAGACACCCCCAAAACAGAGACACCCCCAAAGCACAGACCCCTTAAAACCACAGCCCCAAAACTATAGACCCTCCCCAAAACAGAGACCCCCCCCAAACCCACAGACCCCCCCAAAAAAACACAGACCCCCCCAAAAAAAAACTATAGCCCCCCCCACGAACTCAGACACCCCCAAAGCACAGACACCCCCAAACCGGACACCCCCAAAACAGAGACACCCCCAAAGCAGAGACCCCTCAAAAGCACAGCCCCAAAACTGTAGCCCCTCCCCAAAACAGAGACCCCTCAAAAACAGAGACCCCCCCAAAAAACTATAGCCCCCCACTAAGACACCCCCAAAGCAGAGACACCCCCAAAACAGAGACACCCCCAAAGCAGAGACCACTCAAAAGCACAGCCCCAAAACTATAGACCCTCCCCAAAACAGAGACCCCCCCCAAACCCGCAGACCCCCCCCAAACCCACAGACCCCCCAAAAACACAGACCCCCCCCAAAAAAACTATAGCCCCCCCCACTAAGACACCCCCAAAGCAGAGACCACTCAAAAGTACAGCCCCAAAACTGTAGACCCTCCCCAAAACAGAGACCCCCCCAAACCCGCAGACCCCCCCAAAAAACTATAGCCCCCCCCACGAACTCAGACACCCCCAAAGCAGAGACACCCCCAAAACAGAGACCACTCAAAAGCACAGCCCCAAAACTATAGACCTTCCCCAAAACAGAGACCCCCCCAAAAACACAGACCCCCCCAAAAAAAAACTATAGCCCCCCCCACGAACTCAGACACCCCCAAAGCAGAGACACCCCCCAAAAACACAGACCTCCCAAAAAAAACTATAGCCCCCCCCACTCAGACACCCCCCAAGCAGAGACCCCCCAAAAACAGACCCCCCCCAAAAAACTATAGCCCCCCACGAACTCAGACACCCCCCAAAGCACAGACACCCCCAAAACAGAGACACCCCCAAAACAGAGACCACTCAAAAGCACAGCCCCAAAACTATAGACCCTCCCCAAAACAGAGACCCCCCCAAACCCGCAGACCCCCCCCAAACCCACAGACCCCCCAAAAACACAGACCCCCCCAAAAAACTATAGCCCCCCCACTAAGACACCCCCAAAGCAGAGACCACTCAAAAGTACAGCCCCAAAACTGTAGACCCTCCCCAAGACAGAGACCCCCCCAAACCCGCAGACCCCCCCCCAAAAAACACAGACCCCCCCAAAAAACTATAGCCCCCCCCACGAACTCAGACACCCCCAAAGCAGAGACCACTCAAAAGCACAGCCCCAAAACTATAGACCCTCCCCAAAACAGAGACCCCCCCAAAAACACAGACCCCCCCAAAAAAAAACTATAGCCCCCCCCACGAACTCAGACACCCCCAAAGCAGAGACACCCCCAAACCGGACACCCCCAAAACAGAGACACCCCCAAAACAGAGACACCCCCAAAGCAGAGACACCCCCAAAGCAGAGACCCCTCAAAAGCACAGCCCCAAAACTGTAGCCCCTCCCCAAAACAGAGACCCCCCCAAACCCACAGGCCCCCCAAAAAAACTGTAGCCCCCCCAAAAAAAACTATAGCCCCCCTACTAAGACACCCCCAAAGCAGAGACACCCCCAAAAACACAGACCCCCCCCAAAAACAACTATAGCCCCCCCCACTAACTCAGACACCCCCAAAGCAGAGACACCCCCAAAAACACAGACCCCCCCCAAAAAACTATAGCCCCCCACTAACTCAGACACCCCCCAAAGCACAGACACCCCCAAAACAGAGACACCCCCAAAACAGAGACCACTCAAAAGCACAGCCCCAAAACTGTAGACCCTCCCCAAAACAGAGACCCCCCCAAAAACACAGACCCCCCCCAAAAAAACTATAGCCCCCCCCACGAACTCAGACACCCCCAAAGCAGAGACACCCCCAAAACAGAGACCCCTCAAAAGCACAGCCCCAAAACTATAGACCCTCCCCAAAACAGAGACCCCCAAAACCCCACAGACCCCCCCAAAAAAAGCTATAGACCCCCCCCAAAATCACAGACACCCTCAAACTGGACACCCTAAAGCAGAGACCCCCCCAAACCTACAGACCCCCCCCCAAGCTATAGACCCCCCCAAACCACAGACACCCTCAAACAGGACACCCCAAAATAGAGACCCCCCAAACCCACAGACCCCCCCCAAAATAAGACACCCTCAAACAGGACACCCCAAAACAGAGACCCCCCCCAAACCTACAGACCCCCCCCCAAAAAGCTATAGACCCCCCCAAACCAGAGACACCCTCAAACTGGACACCCCAAAACAGAGACCTCCCCCAAAATAAGATACCCTCAAACAGGACACCCCAAAATAAAGACCCCCCCCAAACCCACAGATTCCCCCCCCAAGCTATAGACCCCCCCAAACCACAGACACCCTCAAACAGGACACCCCAAAATAGAGACCCCCCCCAAACCTACAGACCCCCCCCTAAAAAGCTATAGACCCCCCCACATCACAGGCACCCTCAAACAGGACACCCCAAAACAGAGACACCCCCAAATGCACAGACCCCCCCCCAAAAAGCTATAGGCCCCCCCACATCACAGGCACCCTCAAACAGGACACCCCAAAACAGAGACCCCCCTAAACCCACAGACTCCCCCCAAAACACAGACACCCTCAAACAGGACACCCCAAAATAGAGACCCCCCCCCAAACCTACAGACCCCCCCTAAAAGCTCTACACCCCCCCCAAACGCACAGACCCCCCCCCCCAAAAAAGCTATAGGCCCCCCCAAAACCACAGACACCCCCAAAACAGAGACCCCCAAACCATAGACCCCTAAAACCACAGACCCCCCCAAAAGCCATGGAGCCCCCAAACAACAGACCCCCCCAAAACCATAGACCCCCAAAACTGAACCCCCCAAAACCACAGACACCCCCAAAACAGAACCCCCAAACCATAGACCCCCCAAAACCATAGACCCCCAAAACAGAACCCCCAAAACCACAGACACCCCCAAAAATCATGGACCCCCCCCAAACAACAGACCCCCCAAAACCACAGACACCCCTAAAACAGACCCCCCCAAAACCATAGACCCCCAAAACTGAACCCCCAAAACCACAGACCCCCAAAAAACCATGGACCCCCCCAAACCATAGATCCCCAAAACCACAGACACCCCCAAAACAGACCCCCCAAAACCATAGACCCCCAAAACTGAACCCCCAAACCACAGACCCCCAAAACCACAGACCCCCAAAACCACAGACACCCCCAAACAGAGCCCCAAAACCATAGACCCCCAAAACTGAACCCCCAAACCACAGACTCCCCAAAACCACAGACACCCCCAAAAATCATGGACCCCCCCCCAAACAACAGACCCCCCAAAACCACAGACACCCCCAAAACAGACCCCCCCAAAACCATAGACCCCCAAAACTGAACCCCCAAACCACAGACCCCCAAAACCACAGACCCCCAAAACCACAGACACCCCCAAACAGAGCCCCAAAACCATAGACCCCCAAAACTGAACCCCCAAACCACAGACTCCCCAAAACCACAGACACCCCCAAAAATCATGGACCCCCCCCCCAAACAACAGACCCCCCAAAACCACAGACACCCCCAAAACAGACCCCCCCAAAACCATAGACCCCCAAAACTGAACCCCCAAACCACAGACCCCCAAAACCACAGACCCCCAAAACAGACCCCCCCAAAACCATAGACCCCCAAAACTGAACCCCCAAACCACAGACCCCCAAAACCACAGATCCCCAAAACCACAGACACCCCTAAAACAGAGCCCCCAAATGTGCCCAGTGCCCCCCTAAACGTGCCCCCATAAAGCTGCCCAGTGCCCCCCCCAAACCTGCCCCCCAAATGTGCCCAGTGCCCCCCCAAACGTGCCCCCCCAAAGCTGCTCAGTGCCCCCCCAATCGTGCCCCCCCAAACGTGCCCCCCTAAAGTTGTTCAGTGCCCCCCCAAATGTGCCCCCCAAATGTGCCCAGTCCCCCCCCCTAAAGCTGCCCAGTGCCCCCCAAAACGTGCCCCCCTAAAGCTGCCCAGTGCCCCCCCAAACTTGCCCAGTGCCCCCCTAAACGTGCCCCCCTAAAGTTGTTCAGTGCCCCCCCAAATGTGCCCCCCAAATGTGCCCAGTGCCCCCCCAAATGTGCCCCCCTAAAGCTGCTCAGTGCCCCCCCAAACCTGCCCCCCAAATGTGCCCAGTGCCCCCCAAACATGCCCCCCCTAAAGCTGCTCAGTGCCCCCCCCAAACGTGCCCCCCCAAACGCGCCCAGTGCTCCCCAAACGTGCCCCCCTAAAGCTGCCCAGTGCCCCCCCCAACTTGCCCAGTGCCCCCCTAAAGTTGTTCAGTGCCCCCCCAAATGTGCCCCCCAAATGTGCCCAGTGTCCCCCCTAAAGCTGCCCAGTGCCCCCCCTAAAGCTGCCCAGTGCCCCCCCAAATGTGCCCAGTGCCCCCTCAAACGTGCCCAGTGCCCCCCCAAATGTGCCCCCCAAACGTGCCCCCCCAAATGTGCCCAGTGCCCCCCCAAACGTGCCCAGTGCCCCCCTAAAGCTGCCCAGTGCCCCCCAAACGTGCCCCCCCAAATGTGCCCCCCCCAACGTGCCCAGTGCACCCCCAAATGTGCCCCCCCCCAACGTGCCCAGTGCCCCCCTAAAGCTGCCCAGTGCCCCCCAAACGTGCCCAGTGCCCCCCCAAATGTGCCCCCCCCAACGTGCCCAGTGCCCCCCCTAAAGCTGCCCAGTGCCCCCCAAATGTGCCCCCCCAAATGTGCCCAGTGCCCCCCCCCGCACATACACCCCGGGGCCGGGGGGGGGGGAGGTTAACTGAGGCACAGCCCCCCCCAAAACGCCCCCTCCCCAACTGACCCCCCCCAAAATTGGAAGGGGGGGGGCACACAAAGAGGACCCCAAACTGCTACCCTATATTCGGGGGGGGGGGGGTGGGGGGGGGCACACACACTGAGCCCCCTCCCCATATTTAGGACCCCCCCCACATTTTGGGGGGGCACACACACACATTCCAAGCTGCCCCCCCCCCCAAAATCACCTCCCCCTCCCCTTATTAATCTCTATTTTGGGGGGGGGGGGGGCACAGAAGGAGGACCCCAAACTGCTTCCCGATCTAAACTGGGGGGGGGGGTCCCCCAAAAGCAGCCACCCCCACATTTGGGGGGGGGGTCGCAGCATTACCCTGGGGGGGGGGGGCTCAGACGCTCCAAGCTTCCCCTCCCCCCCCCCCCTTTATTTGTCCCTATTTGGGGGGGGGGGCACAGAAAGAGGTCCCCAAGCTGCTTCCAGACCTATATTTGAGGGGGGGGGTTGCTATAAACAGAGCCGGGGGGGGGGCACGGAGGCATTCCAAGCTCCCCCCCCCACCAAATCCTCTCTCCCTACCTCATTTCCGAGCCCCCCCCCCTTTAATTGTCCCTATTTTTGGGGGGGGGGGGGGCACAGAATGAGGTCCCCAAGCTGCTTCCAGACCTATATTTTGGGGGGGGGGGGCACATAGAGACATTCCAACCCCCCCCCCAAATCCTCTCTCCCTACCTCATTTCCGTGCCCCCCCCCCTTTATTTGTCCCTCTTTTGGGGGGGGGGGGCACAGAATGAGGTCCCCAAGCTGCTTCCAGACCTCTATTTGGGGGGGGGGATGCTATAAACAGAGCCGGGGGGGGGGGGCACGGAGGCATTCCAAGCTCCCCCCCCCCCTTTTATTTGTCCCTATTTTGGGGGGGGGGGGGGGGCACAGAGGCATTCCAAGCTCCCCCCCCCCCTTTTATTCCTCCCTATTTTGGGGGGGGGGCACAGAGGCATTCCAAGCTTCCCCCCCCCCCCTTTTATTCCTCCCTATTTTGGGGGGGGGGCACAGAGGCATTCCAAGCTCCCCCCCCCCCCTTTTATTCCTCCCTATTTTGGGGGGGGGGGGGGCACAGAGGCATTCCAAGCTCCCCCCCCCCCCTTTTATTCCTCCCTATTTTGGGGGGGGGGGGACAGAGGCATTCCAAGCTTCCCCCCCCCCTTTTATTCCTCCCTATTTTGGGGGGGGGGGGCACGGAGGCATTCCAAGCTTCCCCCCCCCCCCTTTTATTCCTCCCTATTTTGGGGGGGGGGGGGGCACAGAGGCATTCCAAGCTCCCCCCCCCCCCTTTTATTCCTCCCTATTTTGGGGGGGGGGGGGGGGCACGGAGGCATTCCAAGCTCCCCCCCCCCCCTTTTATTCCTCCCTATTTTGGGGGGGGGGGGGGGGCACAGAGGCATTCCAAGCTTCCCCCCCCCCCCTTTTATTCCTCCCTATTTTGGGGGGGGGGGGGGCACGGAGGCATTCCAAGCTTCCCCCCCCCCCCCTTTTATTCCTCCCTATTTTGGGGGGGGGGGGCACAGAGGCATTCCAAGCTCCCCCCCCCCCCCTTTTATTCCTCCCTATTTTTGGGGGGGGGGGGCACAGAAAGAGGTCCCCAAGCTGCTTCCAGACCTCTATTTGGGGGGGGGGGGGGCACGGAGGCATTCCAAGCGCCCCCCCCAAATCCCCTCTCCCTACCTCATTTCCTCGCCCCCCCCTCCCCCCCCCCGCTTTATTCCTCCCTATTCTGGGGGGGGGGGCAGCTGCGGGGCCGCGAAACACAAAGGAACCCCCCCCCAAAAAATAAACCACCGCCCCCAGCTCCTTCCCTACCCCCCCCCCCCCCCAAACCCGATTCCCACTCCCGACCCCCACCCAGCGCAAGATAAAACTGGGGGGGGGGGGGCACCATCCCCCCCCCCCCAGACTAAACCCAGCCGCTCCCCTCCCCCCCCCCCCCTCAATCTCTTCCCTTCCCCCCCCCCCCCGTTTTGCTCCTCACTCACCGCTCCGCTGGGGGCTGGATGCTGGGGGGGGGAGGTCGAAGATGGATTTGGGGGGGGGGGGGCGCGGATGGATTTTGGGGGGGGGGGAGGGATGGTGAGGATGAGTTAAAGGTAGCCCGGGGGGGGGGGGGGGGGGTCGGTAAGGAAAGGTTCCGGGGGGGGGCAGCTTGGAAGGGGCTGCGAAAGGTTTTTTAATGCCCGCAGGGGGGGGGGGGGAAGGGAGGGGGAGGGAGGGGGGGGGGGGAGGGGAAGGGGATGGGGGGGAGGGAGCGGGGGGGGGGGGGAGGGGGAGGGACAGGAAGGTCCCAGCCGCATCCCAGTCCCCGCCGGATGCTTTCCCTACTGGTGGGAACTGGGAAGGGGGAGGTGGGAAATGACCCCCCCCCACCCCCCCACAACCACCTGAACCCCCCAACCACCCCCCCCACCCCCCCAAAAACACACCGCGGGGGGGGGGGGGCAAAAAGGACCTCAACCCCCTGCGGGTTTTTGTTCCCACTAAGGAGGAACTGGGAACGGGGGGGGGGGCGATGGGGGGGGGTTGAGGGGGGGGGGGGGTGGGGGGAAGAGCAGACAGGACCCCCCCACGTATGCACCCCGAAATATCATCCCCCCCCCCCCCCGGCTCCAAGCCTTGCTTTGTGTAACGGCTCCGTGCCCGCCCCCCCCCCCCCCCCCCCCCCCCCCCCCGCTGCCCCCCCCCGCGGCTGAGTGGGAATTATGCAAGAGGCGGAATGGGAACGCGCCCAGGGCCGCCCAGTTCAGCCCAGTTCAGCCCAGTTCAGCCCAGTTCAGCCCAGTTCAGCTCCTCCCCCCCCCGGGGCATGGATTTTGGGGTGCTCTGGGGGTCCCTTCTTGTACACCCCCCCCCCCCAAAATGGGTGGGAATTAAGCAGTAGCTGTGCTGGAGGGGCTGGGAATGGTCCCAGTTCATCCCAGTTCACCCAGTTCAACCAGTTCAGACCTGTTCAGCCCAGTTCAGCTCCCCCCTCCCGGGCCATGGCTTTTGGGGTGCTCTGGGGGTCCCCTCTTGTACCCCCCCCGCAAAATGGGTAGGAGTTAGGCAATAGCTGTGCTGGAGGGGCTGGGAATGGTCCCAGTTCAGCCCAGTTCAGCCCAGTCCAACCCAGGTCCAACCAGTTCAGCCCAGTTCACCTGCCCCCCCCCGGACCATGACTTTTGGGGTGCTCTGGGGGTCTCCTCTTGTACCCCCCCCCCCCAAAATGGGTGGGAATTAAGCAGTAGCTGTGCTGGAGGGGCTGGGGATGGTCCCAGTTCAACCCAGTCCAACCCAGTTCATCCCAGTCCAACCCAGTTCAGCCCAGTTCAGCTCCCCCCCCACCCGGGCCATGGCTTTTGGGGTGCTCTGGGGGTCCCCTTCTGTACCCCCCCCCCCGCAAAATGGGTGGGAATTAGGCAAGAGATGGACTGGAAACGCTTCCAGTTCAACCCAGTTCATCCCAGTTCAACCCAGTTCAGTCCAGGTCCAACCAGTTCAGCCCAGTTCAACTCTCCCCCCGGGGCATGGATTTTGGGGTGCTCTGGGGGTCCCCTCTTGTACCCCCCCCCCCCCAAAAAATGGGTGGGAGTTAGGCAATAGCTGTGCTGGAAGGGCTGGGAATGGTCCCAGTTTAGCCCAGTTCAACCCAGTTTAGCCCAGTTCAGCCCAGTTCACCTGCCCCCCCCCCCGGGACATGGCTTTTGGGGTGCTCTGGGGGTCCCCTCCTGTACCCCCCCCGCAAAATGGGTTGGAATTAGGCAATAGCTGCGCTGGAGGGGCTGGGAATGGTCCCAGTTCAGCCCAGTTCAGCCCAGTTCAGCCCAGTTCAGCTGCTCCCCCCCCCCGGGGCATGGATTTTGGGGTGCTCTGGGGGGCCCCTTCTGTGTCCCCCCCCCAAAATGGGTGGGAGTTAGGCAATAGCTGCGCTGGAGGGGCTGGGAATGGTCCCAGTTTACCCCAGTTCAGCCCAGTTCAACCCAGTTCAGCTCCCTCCCCCCCGGGACATGACTTTTGGGGTGCTCTGGGGGTCCCCTCTTGTACCCCCCCCGCAAAATGGGTGGGAGTTAGGCAATAGCTGCGCTGGAAGGGCTGGGAATGGTCCCAGTTTAGCCCAGTTCAGTCCAGGTCCACCCAGTTCAGCCCAGTTCAGCCCAGTTCAGCTCCTCCCCCCCCCCCGGGACATGGCTTTTGGGGTGCTCCAGGGGGGGCCCATTCCTGTACCCCTCCCTGCAAAATGGGTGGGAATTAAGCAACAGCTGCCCTGGAGGGGCTGGGAATGGTCCCAGTTCAACCCAGTTAATTCCAGTTCAACCCAGTTCAGTCCAGGTCCACCCAGTTCAGCCCAGTTCAGCTCCCCCCCTCCCTGGCCATGACTTTTGGGGTGCTCTGGGGGTCCCCTTCTGTACCCCCCCCCCCCCAAAATGGGTGGGAGTTAGGCAATAGCTGTGCTGGAGGGACTGGGAATGGTCCCAGTTCATCCCAGTTCATCCCAGTTCAAACCAGTTCAGCCCAGTTCAGCCCAGTTCAGCTCCCCCCCCCCGGGCCATGGCTTTTGGGGTGCTCTGGGGGTCCCCTTCTGTACCCCCCCCCGCAAAATGGGTGGGAATTAGGCAAGAGATGGACTGGAAACGCTTCCAGTTCAATCCAGTTCAGTCCAGGTCCAACCAGTTCAGCCCAGTTCAACTCTTCCCCCGGGCCATGGATTTTGGGGTGCTCCAGGGGGGGTCCCCTTCTGTACTTCCCCCCCCCCCAAAATGGGTGGGAATTAAGCAGTAGCTGTGCTGGAAGGGCTGGGAATGGTCCCAGTTCAGCCCAGTTCAGCGCAGTTCAGCTCCTCCCCCCCCGGACCATGGCTTTTGGGGTGCTTCAGGGGGTCCCCTCTTGTGCCCCCCCCCCAAATTGGGCAGCAGTTGTGCTGGGCAGGCTGGGAATGGTCCCAGTTTAGCCCAGTTCAGCTTTTGGGGTGCTTCAGGGGGGTCCCCTCCTGTACCAACATGGGTGTCACTGGTATGGTGGTGCCAGTGTGGGTGCCACCACCGTGGGTGCCTCTGGTGTGGTGGTGCCAGTGTGGGTGCCACCAACGTGGGTGCCTCTGGTGTGGTGGTGCCAGTGTGGGTGCCACCAATATGGGTGCCACTGGTGTGGTGGTGCCAGTGTGGGTGCCACCAATGTGGGTGCCACTGGTGTGGTGGTGCCAGTGTGGGTGCCACCAATATGGGTGCCACTGGTATGGTGGTGCCAGTGTGGGTGCCACCAATATGGGTGCCACTGGTGTGGTGGTGCCAGTGTGGGTGCCACCAATATGGGTGCCACTGGTGTGGTGGTGCCAGTGTGGGTGCCACCAATATGGGTGCCACTGGTATGGTGGTGCCAGTGTGGGTGCCACCCCCTCCCAAGCACCCAAATCCTCTCCAGCCCCCGAGGACAGGACAACCTTTCCCATGGCACTCCTGGTGGGACTGGCACAGTGCCATTGTGCCCTGGGGGTGACACCCGTGGAGGTGATGCCAAGGCCACAGGTGGGACAATGCTGGGTGCTGCTTGGGGACCTTTTATTGATGCCATCAGCAGAGCTGTGCCCCCTTGGGGGTGGACCCCCCAAAAGCCTCCCCCAGGCTTCCATCCCCATGCCAGTGGCCCTGTCCCCATGCCAGTCTCCAGCTTGGTGCCAACACCTCCTAATCCCCAACCTGGCATCTCCATCTCTATCCCAGCATCCCCACCCCAGTGTCACTGTCCCCATCCCAGCCTCTCTCTCCTCTTCCTGGTGTCCCTGTCTCCAGCCTGGCATCACTGTCCTGGCATCCTGGTCCCCATCCTGGCATCTCCACCCCCATCTCAATTTCACCATCTCCAGCTTGGTGTCACCATCCTGGCATCCTGGTCCTCATCCTGGCATCCTGGTCCCCATCCTGGCATCTCCACCCCCATCTCAATTTCACTATCCCCAGCTTGGTGTCACCATCCTGGCATCCTGGTCCTCATCCTGGCATCCTGGTCCCCATCCTGGCATCTCCACCCCCACCTCAATTTCACCATCCCCAGCTTGGTGTCACCATCCTGGCATCCTGGTCCCCATCCTGGCATCCTGGTCCCCATCTCTACCCTAACATCCCCATCTCAGCGTTCCTGTCCCTATTCCAGTCTCACCATCCCCATCTCAGCATTGCTCTCCTGGCATCCTGATTCCCATCCTGGTGCCTCCATCCCCATCCCAATGTGCCCATCTCAATATGCCCATCCCCTCTTGACCATCCTGGTCCCCATCCTGGTCCTCATCCTGGTGTCTCCACTTCCATCTCATCCTCTCCATCTGCATCCCAACATCCCCATTCTGGCCTCTCCATCTCCATCCCAATGCCCCCATCCTGGTCTCTCCATCCCCATCCCAATGCCCCCATCCTGGTCTCTCCATCCCCATCCCAATGTCCCCATTCTGGTCTCTCCATCCCCATCCCACCACCCCCATCCTGGACTCTCTATCCCCATCTCAACATCCCCATCCCAGTCTCTCCATCCCATCACAGTGCTCCCATTGGGGAGTCTACCAGTGGGAGTCTCTCCATCCCCATCCCAACAGCCCCATCCCAACATTCCCATCCCATCCTCTCTATCCGCATCTCAATGTCCCCATTCTGGTCTCTCCATCTCTATTCTGGTCTCTTCATCCCCATCACAACATCTCCATCCCAATGCCCCCATCCTGGCCTCTTCATCTCCATCCCAATTACCCCACCCCAATCTCTCCATCTCCTTCCCAACATCCCCACCTCAATCTCTCCATCCCCATCCCAACACCCCCATCTCATCCTCTCCAACCCCATCCCAACACCCCCATCTCATCCTCTCCAACCCCATCCCAACATCCCCATTCTGGTCTCTCCATCACTATCTCAATGCCCCCATCCTGGCTTCTCCATTCCCATCCCAATTTCCCCATCCTGATCTCTCAGTATCCATCCCAACATCCCCATCCCAATGTCTCCATCCCCATCCCAACATCCCCATCCTGGCCTCTCCACCTCCTTCTCAACATCCCCATCCCACTGCCCTCATCCTGGACTCTCTATCCCCATCCCAACATCCCCATCCCAATCTCTCCATCCCCATCCCAACATCCCCACCCCAGTCTCTCTATCCCCATCCCAATGCCCTCATCCCAATCTCTCCATCCCATCCCAATATCCCCAGCCTGGCCTCTCCACCTCCTTCTCAACATCCCCATGCTATCATCTCCATCCCCATCCCACTGCCCCCATCCTGGACTCTCTATTCCCATCCCAATCTCTCTATCCCCATCCCAATGCCCTCATCCCAATCTCTCCATCCCCATCCCAACATCCCCATCCCAATCTCTCCATCCCCATCTCAACATCCCCATCCCAGTCTCTCCATCCCCATCCCAATCTCTCCATCCCCATCCCAACATCCCCATCCCAGTCTCTCCATCCCCATCCCAATCTCTCCATCCCCATCCCAACATCCCCATCCCAGTCTCTCCATCCCCATCCCAATCTCTCCATCCCCATCCCAATGCCCCCATCCCAATCTCTCCATCCCCATCCCACCCTCCCCTTCCCTTCCCCGCTCAGCCCTCTCCGTGCAGCTTCTGGTGGCGCCGCAGCTGCGCCTTGTGGCGGAAGCCGTGGCCGCAGCTGGGGCAGGCGTGCGGCGCCCCCTGGCGGCCGTGCGTGCGGCGGTGGCGGCTGAGGTTGGAGCTGACGCTAAAGCGGCGCCCGCAGTCGACGCAGCCGTAGGGCCGCTCGCCGGTGTGGGTCCGCTGGTGCTGGACCAGCGCCGAGCTCTCGCTGAAGCGCTTCCCGCAGTGCCCGCAGCCGTAGGGCTTCTCGCCGGTGTGGATCCGGCGGTGGGTGGCGAGGTTGGAGCTCTGGCTGAAGCTCTTGCCGCAGGCGCCGCAGCTGTAGGGTCGCTCCCCGGTGTGGGTGATCTGGTGCCGAGCCAGGTCCGAGCTGCGGCTGAAGCCCTTCCCGCACTCGCC
>NW_026974569.1:20965-85891 GCF_015220805.1 Pogoniulus pusillus
CCTTCCCGCACTCGCCGCAGATGGTTGGGCGCAGGCGACCCCCGCGGAGCCTCAGCAGCTCCTTCAGCGGGGCCGAACCCACCCGCGGGGCAGAGGACTCGGCGGCTCCGCGGGCAGGAGCTTTGCGCGGGGATCTGGCCGGGTGGGTGCTGGAGGAGGGCGGTGGGCAAGGGTGGGCTGCGGGGAGAGATGGGCACCGAGGTGGGGTTGGGGGTGGCGCTGGGGATGTGGGGGGTGGGTGGGTGGCGCTGGGGTGGAAGGGGATAGGCAGCACTGGTGGCATTGGTGTGGGTGGCACTGGGGGTGTGGGGGATAGGCAGCACTGGTGGCGCCAGGGGCACGGGGCTGGGTGGTACTGGGGTGCAGGGATGGGTGGCACCAGGGGCATGGGGCTGGGTGGTACTGGGGTGCAGGGATGGGTGGCACCAGGGGCATGGGGCTGGGTGGCACTGGGGTGCAGGGATAGGTGGCACCAGGGCTATGGGGCTGGGTGGCACTGGGGTGCAGGGCTGGGTGGCACCAGGGGCACGGGGCTGGGTGGCACTGGGGTGCAGGGATGGATGGCACCAGGGCTATGGGGCTGGGTGGCACTGGGGTGCAGGGCTGGGTGGCACCAGGAGCACGGGTCTGGGTGGCACTGGGGTGCAGGGCTGGGTGGCACCAGGAGCACGGGTCTGGGTGGCACTGAGGTGCAGGGATGGGTGGCACCAGGGCTATGGGGCTGGGTGGCACTGGGGTGCAGGGCTGGGTGGCACCAGGGGCATGGGGCTGGGTGGCACTGGGGTGCAGGGATGGGTGGCACTGGGGTGCAGGGATGGGTGGCACCAGGGGCACGGGGATGGATGGCACCAGGGGCACGGGGCTGGGTGGCACTGGGGTGCAGGGCTGGGTGGCACCAGGGGCACGGGGCTGGGTGGCACTGGGGTGCAGGGCTGGGTGGCACCAGGGGCACAGGGCTGGGTGGCACTAGGGTGGGGACAGGACCAGGGCTGCACCCCTCGGGGTTCTCCTCCTCCTGCCTGCGCCTTCCCCAGTCCCTCTGTGCCCTCTCCCTGCCCCTGTGCCCCCACCCCCTGGTGCCAGCTCCTCCCCTGGTCCCTTTGCCGCTGGGGGGCGCTCACCCGCGGAGGTCTCCTCTGGCAGCTCGGGGTCCGGGGGGGGGTCCTGGGGGGGGTCCTGTGGGGGCAGCTCCCCCTCGGTGTCCATCGCTGCCATCCCAGCAGGCTCAGGTCGGGGGGCACTGCCCGGGGGGGGGAGAAGGAGCAGGTGAAGAGAGGGGGTGAGGGGGGGGCACCTCTAGGTAGGGGGGGGTCCTGGCTGCACCCCAAAGTGGGGGGGTCCTGGCTACAGCTAAAGGGGGGGGGGTCCTGGCTGCACTCCAAAGTGGGGGGGTCCTGGCTACAGCTAAAGGGGGGGGTCCTGACTGCACTCCAAAGTGGGGGGTCCTGGCTACAGCTAAAGGGGGGGGGTCCTGGCTGCACCCCAAAGTGGGGGGGTCCTGGCTACAGCTAAATGGGGGGGGGTCCTTATTGCACCCCAAAGTGGGGGGTCCTGGCTACAGCTAAAGGGGGGGGTCCTGGCTGCACCCCAAAGTGGGGGGGTCCTGGCTACAGCTAAAGGGGGGGGTCCTTATTGCACCCCAAAGTGGGGGAGTTCTGACTACAGCTAATGGGGGGGGTCCTGGCTGTACCCCAAAGTGGGGGGGTCCTGGCTACAGCTAATGGGGGGGGTCCTGGCTGTACCCCAAAGTGGGGGGTCCTGGCTACAGCTAATGGGGGGGGGTCCTGGCTGCACCCCAAAGTGGGGGGGTCCTGGCTACAGCTAATGGGGGGGGTCCTGGCTGCACCCCAAAGTGGGGGGTTCCTGGCTGCATCTCCTGCATCTCAAGGGGGGGGTCCCCTCCCTCCCCCAAACTGGGGGTGCCCTGGCCCCCACCCCGTGCCTCAGTTTCCAGCTGCCAGAGGGAGGGCATCAATGCCATGGGGGGGGCGGGGGGGGGGAAGGGAGCAGCCCTGAAGCCTCCCCCTCCCCCTCCCGGCAGCGTGGGGACACCTTGGACCCCCCCCCCCAAAATAATAGGGGGGGGAGGGGGTTCGCTCTCCCCCTCCCCCCCCCTCGGAGCATCATCGTCGCCATCATCGGCAAGAGGAGAAGGAAGGGGAAGGGGCTTGGGGGGGGGGGGGGGGCTGGGGGGGGGGTCGCTCCTCCACCCTCCGTTTGCTTTCCTGGGGGGGGGAGGGGCTCGGGGTTGGTTCGGACTCACCGCTGCGGGGGTCCGGGGGGGGGAGAGGGTCCTGGAGAGGGTCCTGGAGAGGGTCCCTGGGGGGGTCCTGGAGGGGGAGGGGTTCGGGGTCGGTTCTGACTCACCGCTGCGGGGGTCCGGGCGGGGGAGAGGGTCCTGGGGGGGGGTCCTGGAGGGGGTCCTGGGGGGGTCCTGGAGGGGGTCCTGGGGGGGGTCCTGGAGAGGGTCCTGGAGAGGGTCCTGCGGGGGGGTGCTGGGGGGGGTCCTGAAGGGGGAGGGGTTCGGGGTCGGTTCGGACTCACCGCTGCGGGGGTCCGGGGTGGGGAGAGGGTCCTGGAGGGGGTCCTGGGGGGTGTCCTGGAGAGGGTCCTGGAGGGGGTCCGGGGGGGGGTCCTGGGGGGGTCTCGGTGCCGGCGGCTGCGGAGTTGGGTTGCGGAGCGATGCGGGGAAAGGACCTCCCGCATGGCCGCCTGCAGCCGCTGCCACCGGGGGGGGGGGGACACAAACCAGCGACCCCCACCCACCCACACCCCCCCCCCAGCAGCGCCGTGGGGAGGGGACACCCCCCAAGACCCCCTCCCCTCTCCCCCCCCCCTCCCCTCCCGGAGGGGAAGGGTTAAGGGGGATGGAGTCGGGGGGGGGGGGGGAAGGTGTATGGGGGGGGGGTCCCCTCCCCCCCCCGCCCCCCCGCAATGTGTCTGGGGGGGGGGTGTGTGGGGTGTCCCCCACTGGTGTTTTAGGGGGGGGGTTCAGGTGTATCCCCCCCCCCCCCGTTTCTGTGTGACCTTAGGGGGACTTTGGGGGGGGGGGTTGGGGTGTCCCCTCCCCATCTCAGTGCGACCGTGGGGGGAGGTCTGGGGTGTCCCCCCCCAGCCTTGGTGTGACAATGGAGGGGTCTGGGGTGTCCCCCCCCTTGGTGTGACAGAGTCACCCCCAGGACACCCCAGTGGCACCCAAAGGGACACCTCAGTGGCACCCAAAGGGACACCCCAGAGTCACCCCCAGGGACACCCCAGTGGCACCCACAGGGACACCCCAGTGGCACCCACAGGGACACCTCAGTGGCACCCCCAGGGACACCCCAATGGCACCCACAGGGACACCTTAGTGGCACCCCCCCAGGGACACCCCAATGGCACCCACAGGGACACCCCAGTGGCACCCAAAGAGACACCCCAGTGGCACCCACAGGGACACCTCAGTGGCACCCCCAGGACACCCCAATGGCACCCCCAGGGACACCTCAGTGGCACCCCCAGGACACCCCAATGGCACCCAAAGGGACACCCCAATGGCACCCAAAGGGACACCTCAGTGGCACCCAAAGGGACACCCCAGTGGCACCCAAAGAGACACCCCAGTGGCACCCCCAGGGACACCTCAGTGGCACCCAAAGAGACACCCCAGTGGCACCCCCAGGGACACCTCAGTGGCACCCCCAGGACACCCCAGTGTCACCCAAAGGGACACCCCAGTGGCACCCCCAGGGACACCCCAATGGCACCCCCAGGGACACCCCAGTGGCACCCACAGGGACACCTCAGTGGCACCCCCAGGGACACCCCAGTGGCACCCCCAGGGACACCCCAGTGGCACCCAATGGGACACCCCAGAGTCACCCCCCAGGGACACCCCAGTGGCACCCAAAGGGACACCCCAATGGCACCCAAAGGGACACCTCAGTGGCACCCAAAGGGACACCCCAGAGTCACCCATAGGGACACCCCAATGGCACCCAAAGGGACACCCCAGAGTCACCCATAGGGACACCCCAATGGCACCCAAAGGGACACCCCAGAGTCACCCATAGGGACACCCAAATGGCACCCAAAGGGACACCCCAGAGTCACCCCACAGGGACACCTCAGTGGCACCCCCAGGGACACCCCAGTGTCACCCAGGGCAGGGACACCTCAGTGGCACCCCCAAAGGGACACTCTGGTGTCACCCAGGATGGGGGCACCTCAGTGGCACCCCCAAAGGGACACTCTGGTGTCACCCAGGATGGGGACACCCCAATGGCACCCCCAAAGGGACACCTCAGTGGCACCCCCACAGGGACACTCTGGTGTCACCCAGGGCAGGGCCACTCCATTCTGACCCAGCAGATCTCCAGGGCCATGCCAGTGCCACCCAGTGCTGGAACCTGCTGATGTCACTGAGTGTCCCCTTAGGGTGCCACTGAGGTGTCCCTGCCCTGGGTGACACCAGAGTGTCCCTCTGGGGGTGTCCCTGCAGTGTCCCTGCCCTGGGTGCCACTGGGGTGTCCCTTTGGGTGCCACTGGGGTGTCCCTGCCCTGGGTGACACCAGAGTGTCCCTGTGGGGGTGCCACTGAGGTGTCCCTGCCCTGGGTGACACCAGAGTGTCCCTCTGGGGGTGTCCCTGCAGTGTCCCTGCCCTGGGTGCCACTGGGGTGTCCCTTTGGGTGCCACTGGGGTGTCCCTGCCCTGGGTGACACCAGAGTGTCCCTGTGGGGGTGCCACTGAGGTGTCCCTGCCCTGGGTGACACCAGAGTGTCCCTCTGGGGGTGTCCCTGCGGTGTCCCTGCCCTGGGTGCCACTGGGGTGTCCCTTTGGGTGCCACTGGGGTGTCCCTGGGGGTGCCATTGAGGTGTCCCTGGGGGTGCCATTGAGGTGTCCCCATCCTAGGTGACACCAGAGTGTCCCTGCCCTGGGTGACACCAATGTATCCCTTTGGGGGTGCCACTGAGGTGTCCCTGGGGGTGCCACTGAGAGGTGTCCCCATCCTAGGTGACACCAATGTATCCCTTTGGGGGTGCCACTGAGGTGTCCCTGGGGGTGCCATTGGGGTGCCCCCATCCTGGGTGACACCAGAGTGTCCCTGTGGGGGTGCCATTGAGGTGTCCCTGCCCTGGGTGACACCAGAGTGTCCCTGGGGGGGCCACTAAGGAGTCCCTGCCCTAAGTGGCACCAGAGTGTCCCTGTGGGTGACTGTGAGGTGTCCCTGTGGGTGCCACTGAGGTGTCCCTGCCCTGGGTGACACCAGAGTGTCCCTGTGGGTGACTCTGGGGTGTCCCCATCCTGGGTGACACCAGAGTGTCCCTCTGGGGGTGTCACTGAGGTGTCCCTGCCCTGGGTGGCACCAGAGTGTCCCTTTGGGGGTGTCACTGAGGTGTCCCTGCCCTGGGTGACACCAGAGTGTCCCTGGGGGTGCCACTGAGGTGTCCCCATCCTAGGTGACACCAGAGTGTCCCTGCCCTGGGTGACACCAATGTATCCCTTTGGGGGTGCCACTGAGGTGTCCCTGGGGGTGCCACTGAGAGGTGTCCCCATCCTGGGTGACACCAGAGTGTCCCTCTGGGGGTGTCACTGAGGTGTCCCTGCCCTGGGTGGCACCAGAGTGTCCCTTTGGGGGTGCCACTGAGGTGTCCCTGCCCTGGGTGACACCAGAGTGTCCTTTTGGGGGTGCCATTGAGGTGTCCCCATCCTAGGTGACACCAGAGTGTCCCTGCCCTGGGTGACACCAATGTATCCCTTTGGGGGTGCCACTGAGGTGTCCCTGGGGGTGCCATTGGGGTGCCCCCATCCTGGGTGACACCAGAGTGTCCCTTTGGGGGTGCCATTGAGGTGTCCCTGCCCTGGGTGACACCAGAGTGTCCCTCTGGGGGTGTCCCTGCGCTGTCCCCCAGCTCTCGTTGTTGTCCCCCCCCCGGGCCAGGCCTCTCCGAGCGCACCAGGCCGCAGCGTTGCCATGGCGACGTCAGCCCCGGGCCGGGGGGCGTGGTTTGAGCCAGCGGAGCCCGGAAGCTGCGCAGAGAGAGAGCGCGGATTGGTGGAGAGGCGGGAGAGGGGCGGGACTGACGCGAGGGCGCGGCAGGCGATTGGTGGAGAGGAGGGAGAGGGGCGGGACTGACGCGAGGGCGCGGCGGGCGATTGGTGGAGAGGCGGGAGAGGGGCGGGACTAACGCGAGGGCGCGGCGGGCGATTGGTGGAGAGGAGGGAGAGGGGCGGGACTAACGCGAGGGCGCGGCGGGCGATTGGTGGAGAGGAGGGAGAGGGGCGGGATCTTCCGGGAAGGAGGCGGGACCCTGAGGGACGCCGTGAGCTGATTGGCGGAGATTGAGCGCAGGCTTTCCGGTGACGCGCGATGACGTCACTTCCGGGTAGCGGCGGCGGCGCCTTCCGCCTTCCGCCTCCCTCCGGGCCTGGAGCAGCCTCGCCGGGACCGAGGCGATCCCCGGACCCCCCCCCCCAGCCCCGGGGCCCTCTCCGCACCCTTCCCTTGCACCCTCCGCTCCTCCCCGCGGCTTTCCCCGCCCGGAGCGGTCCGGAGCCTCCTCGCGTGTGTCCGTGTGGCCCTCCGGGGCCTGGCGCCGGGGGGCTCGGGGGGGCCGCCCGGGGCATGAGGGGCAGGAGGCCGCCGGGCGGCTCGCACTATGTGGTACATCATGCAGAGCATCCAGAGCAAGTACTCCCTGTCCGAGCGCCTCATCCGCACCATCGCCGCCATCCGCTCCTTCCCCCGCGACAACGTGGAGGATCTCATCGGCAAGGTGAGAGGGCCCCGAGCTTTGCCCCCCCCCCCCCCCCTCCTCGGCCCGGTGCTAACGGACGTTGGAGGCTTCGTAAGGGAAGGGGGCCCGAGGTGAGGCAGCCGCTCCCGGGAGCGACCGTGGGGGGAGGTCTGGGGGGGGAGTGTGTCCCCCCCCCACCCCCTTGGTGTGACAATAGAGGGGCCTGGGGTGTGTCCCCCCCCTTGGTGTGACAATAGAGGGGCCTGGGGTGTGTCCCCCGCCTTGGTGTGACAATAGAGGGGTCTGGGGTGTGTCCCCCCCCTTGGTGTGACAGAGTCACCCCCAGGGACACCACAGTGGCACCCCCACAGGGACACTCTGGTGTCACCCAGGGCAGGGACACCTCAGTGGCACCCCCAGGGACACCTCAGTGGCACCCAAAGGGACACCTCAGTGGCACCCCCAAGGACACCCCAATGGCACCCCCAGGGACACCTCAGTGGCACCCCCAGGGACACCCCAATGGCACCCACAGGGACACCCCAATGGCACCCAAAGGGACACCCCAATGGCACCCAAAGGGACACCCCAATGGCACCCAAAGGGACACCCCAGAGTCACCCACATGGACACCCCAATGGCACCCAAAGGGACACCCCAATGGCACCCACAGGGACACCCCAGAGTCACCCCGAGGGACACCTCAGTGGCACCCCCACAGGGACACTCTGGTGTCACCCAGGGCAGGGACACCTCAGTGGCACCCCAGCTGTGGTGTCCCAGGTGTGTGTGTGTGGAGCCTCTCTCCCCACCCTGCTTGAGCACCCTTCAGGGTGAGGGGGTTGGGCTGGGAGCCCACTCGTGGACCCTCAGAGGGGGGAGCCACGAGCTGAGTTTTGGGTGGGGAGGTCTCCACAGAGCCTTTTGAACCCCCTTCGAGATGCCAACCCTGGGCAATGGCCCAGCAAGGGCAGCTCAGGACGTTCAGGAGCCTTGCCAGGGGCACTTGGGCAGCTGCTGGTTTGTCTGCCCCCCCCTGGGCAGCCTCTGCCAGGCTGTGAGAGCCTTTTCAGTGAAGGGTTAAAGTCTGAGCTGGACCTGCCCTGGGGGCACCTTGAGGCCATCTCCTCCTGTGCCAGCACTCAGGACAGCAGACCTCAGCCCCCCCCTTGGCTCCAGCCTCCTCTCAGGCACTTGCAGAGCTGCAGAGGGTTGGGGCTCAGCCCCTGGCACTCAGCAGCACAGCTGCAGGGCTGGGGAACACCTCCAGGGATGGGCACTCAGCCCTGGGCAGCCTGGCACAGGCTCAGAGAACCCTTCCAGGGCAGAAGTTTCTCCTCAAGACCAACCTGAACCTGCCCTGGGGGCACCTTGAGGCCATCTCCTCCTGTGCCAGCACTCAGGACAGCAGATCTCAGCCCCCCCCCTGGCTCCAGCCTCCTCTCAGGCCCTGCCACAGCCCCACAAGCTCTGCCCTCAGCCTCCTCTCCTCCAGCCTCACCCCCCCCAGCTCCCTCAGCTGCTCCTCCCCAGCCTCTCCTCCAGACCCTTCCCCACCTCCACTCCCTTCTCTGCCTCTGCTGCAGCTCCTCACTGCCCTCCTGCCACTCAGCTGCCCAACCCTGCCCCCAGCTCTGCCCTCCTGGCACTGAGGGGCCCTGTCCTGCCCTCACCTCTCTGGGCAGCCTGGACCAGGCTCTCACCACCCTCAGTGTAAAGGATTCTTTCCTTCTGGCCAGTTCAGAGCCATTGTCACCTCTGCCACCACAGATCCTCTCCCTCCCTAAGCCTGAAGGTCTCCCTGGCTCCTTCTCCTCTCCAGGCTGAACAATCCACTCCAGCACCAGGAGTTTGAACAGGTCCCAGTGCCAAGCTCTGCCCTTTGGCCACAGCAACCCCAAGCAGCTCCAGGCTGGGGCCAGAGTGGCTGAGAGCAGGCAGGCAGAGAGGGCCCTGGGGGTGCTGGCAGAGAGGAGCTGCAGAGGAGGCAGCAGTGCCCAGGTGGGCAGCAGAGCCAATGGCATCCTGGGCTGGCTCAGGAGCAGTGTGGGCAGCAGGACAAGGGAGGTTCTTGTGCCCCTGTGCTCAGCACTGCTCAGGCCACCCCTGCAGTGCTGTGTCCAGCTCTGGGCTCCTCCATTGCAGAGAGATGCCCAGAAAGGTGCCCAGAGCAGGGCAGCAAGGCTGGGGAGGGGCCTGGAGCAGAGCCCTGTGAGGAGAGGCTGAGGGAGCTGGGGGGGTGCAGCCTGCAGCAGAGGAGGCTGAGGGCAGAGCTCATTGCTGCCTGCAGCTGCCTGCAGGGAGGCTGTAGCCAGGTGGGGTTGGGCTCTGCTGCCAGGCAGCTCCTTCTTCCCCTGGGGGGGCACTTCCCATCCCCTCTGCCTCCATCCTGGTACCTCCCTGGGTTTGCTGTGAGCCAGGGGCAGGACCCAACCCTTGGCTGTAGTGAACCTCCTCCCACTGGCCTCAAGCCATGGATCCAACAGCCCTTGGAAGGCTTCCAGCAGGGAGTTCACTGCTTTGGGAGTCTCTCAGTGCACTCTTGGTAGTGATGCAAGTTAAAGAGACCTTGGGGGGGGGGGGGGGGGGGGCTGGAGCAGCCCCCGGGGTGTGGTGCAGCCCCACGAGTGGGTGGGATTTACTCATGCCAAGGTGGTGCCCTCTGCTCCCTGGCAGGGTGCAGATGTGAACTGCATGCATGGAACCCTGAAGCCTCTGCACTGTGCCTGCATGGTGGCTGATGCTGACTGCGTGGAGCTGCTGCTGCAGAAGGGAGCTGAGGTAAAAGCTTTGAAAGCCCCCAAAAGGTGGGGGAGGGGAAGGGGGGGAGGGGAAAAGAAGGCCAAAATCCCTTTGGAAAAGGTTTAGGAGCTGTGAGGGGGGAGGGGAAGCTGATTTGAAGTGATGCTTTTGTGCCTTGGGTCCAGTTGGAGGTTGCTCAGCCCAGCAGGCAGTGAGGTCTTTGCAGCCTTGAGTTTGGGGCTGCTGCTTGCCCTAGGAGGTGGTTTTGTGCTGGAAGCCTGAAGGAAGGATTTGAACCTCCACACTGCCTGCTTTGGTCCTGCCTTCCCTCCCCCCCTGCCTTCCCCTCCTGCCTTCCCTCCCCCCTGCCTTCCCCCCCTGCCTTCCCCCCCTGCCTTCCCTCCCCCTGCCTTCCCCCCCTGCCTTCCCTCCCCCTGCCTTCCCTCCCCCTGCCTTCCCTCCCCCTGCCTTCCCCTCCTGCCTTCCCCTCCTGCCTTCCCCTCCTGCCTTCCCCTCCTGCCTTCCCCTCCTGCCTTCCCCTCCTGCCTTCCCCTCCTGCCTTCCCCTCCTGCCTTCCCCTCCTGCCTTCCCCTCCTGCCTTCCCCCTCCTGCCTTCCCCCTCCTGCCTTCCCCTCCTGCCTTCCCCTCCTGCCTTCCCCTCCTGCCTTCCCCTCCTGCCTTCCCCTCCTGCCTTCCCCTCCTGCCTTCCCCTCCGGCCTTCCCCTCCTGCCTTCCCCTCCTGCCTTCCCCTCCTGCCTTCCCCCTCCTGCCTTCCCCCTCCTGCCTTCCCCCTCCTGCCTTCCCCCTCCTGCCTTCCCCTCCTGCCTTCCCTTCCTGCCTTCCCTTCCTGCCTTCCCTTCCTGCCTTCCCTTCCTGCCTTCCCCTCCTGCCTTCCCCTCCTGCCTTCCCTCCGCCTCTCATCACCTCCCTTTGCCTTCCCTCTGCCCCTCGCCGCCTCCCCTTCGCTTCCTTCCACTTCTCATCACCTTCCCCTCGCTTCCCTCCACCTCTCTCCACCTCTCTCCGCCTCCTCCTGCCTTCCCTCCGCCTCTCACCGCCTTCCCCTCGCTCCCTCCACCTCTCTCCCCCTCCTCCTGCCTTCCCCTCCTGCCTTCCCCTCCTGCCTTCCCTCCTGCCTTCCCTCCTGCCTTCCCTCCTGCCTTCCCTCCTGCCTTCATTCCGCCTCTCACCGCCTCCCCCTCGCTTCCCTCCGCCTCTCATCACCTCCCCCTCGCTTCCCTCCGCCTCTCATCACCTCCCCCTCGCTTCCCTCCGCCTCTCATCACCTCCCCCTCGCTTCCCTCCGCCTCTCACCACCTCCCCCTCTCTCCCTCCGCCCCTCTCTCCGCCTCCCCCTACCCTCTCCCCCCCTCCTCTCCCTCCCGCAGGTGAACGCCCTGGACGGCTACAACCGAACCGCCCTGCACTACGCGGCCGAGAAGGACGAGACCTGCGTGGAGATCCTGCTGGAGTACGGAGCCAACCCCAACGCCCTGGACGGCAACAAAGACACTCCCCTGCACTGGGCAGCCTTCAAGAACACCTCCGAGTGCGTCCGAGCCCTGCTGGAGAACGGAGCCTTGGTCAACGCCCCAGACTACAACAACGACACCCCCCTGAGCTGGGCAGCCATGAAAGGCAACCTGGAGAGCGTCAGCATCCTGCTGGACTTCGGAGCCGAGGTCAGAGTGGTCAACTTGAAAGGTCAGAGCCCAATCTCTCGTCTGGTGGCTTTGTTGGTGAGGGGGTTGGGGACAGAGAGAGAGGATTCCTGCTTTGACCTCCTCCATCGAGCTGTTGGGCACTTTGAGCTGAGGAAAAACGGCAGCATGCCCTGGGAGGTGACCAAGGACCAGCAGCTGTGCCAAAAGCTGACCCTGCTCTGCTCTGCCCCTGGCACCCTGCAGAGCCTCTCCCGTTACGCCGTGCGCCGCAGCCTGGGCGTCCGCTTCCTGCCCGAGGCTGTGCAGCAGCTGCCCCTGCCCACCTGCCTCAAGGAGTATCTGCTGCTGCTCAGCTGAGCCCCTCAGCTTGGCACCACGCAGCTGCCCCCCTGCCACCCAGCAATTGAGGGGTTTGCTGCTTCAGCTGGCACTGGATGCCCTTCGCTGGTTGGCATCTTGGTGCTCCCGCGGGAGTTGGGTTGGGAAGGGGCATGGAAAGTCAGCCCCTGGCAACCCCTTGGATGCCTGCCTCAAGGAGTGTCTGCTGCTGCTCAGCTGAGCCCCTCAGCTTGGCACCTGCAGTCAAAGGGGTTTGTTACTTCAGCTGGCACTGGATGCCCTTCGCTGGTTGGCATCTTGGTGCTCCCGCAGGAGTTGGGTTGGGAAGGGGCATGGAAAGTCAGCCCCTGGCAACCCCCTGGATGCCTGCCCACCTGCCTCAAGGAGTGTCTGCTGCTGCTCAGCTTGGCACCACGCAGCTGCCCCCCTGCAGTCAAAGGGGTTTGCCACTTCAGCTGGCACTGGATGCCCTTCGCTGGTTGGCATCTTGGTGCTCCCGCGGGAGTTGGGTTGGGAAGGGGCATGGAAAGTCAGCCCCTGGCAACCCCCTGGATGCCTGCCTCAAGGAGTGTCTGCTGCTGCTCAGCTTGGCACCATGCAGCTGCCCCCCTGCAGTCAAAGGAGTTTGCCACTTCAGCTGGCACTGGATGCCCTTCCCTGGTTGGCATCTTGGTGCTTCCGCGCGAGTTGGGTTGGAAAGGGGCATGGAAAGTCAGCCCCTGGCAACCCCCTGCCCACCTGCCTCAAGGAGTGTCTGCTGCTGCTCAGCTGAGCCCCTCAGCTTGGCACCTGCAGTCAAAGGGGTTTGCTGCTTCAGCTGGCACTGGATGCCCTTCGCTGGTTGGCATCTCGGTGCTCCCGCGGGAGTTGGATTGGGAAGGGGCATGGAAAGTCAGCCCCTGGCAACCCCCTGGATGCCTGCCCACCTGCCTCAAGGAGTGTCTGCTGCTGCTCAGCTTGGCACCATGCAGCTGCCCCCCTGCAGTCAAAGGGGTTTGCCACTTCAGCTGGCACTGGATGCCCTTCCCTGGTTGGCATCTCGGTGCTCCTGCAGGAGTTGGGTTGGGAAGGGGCATGGAAAGTCAGCCCCTGGCCACCCCCTGGATGCCTGCCTCAAGGAGTATCTGCTGCTGCTCAGCTGAGCCCCTTGCTGCTTGGCACCTGCAGTCAAAGGGGTTTGCTGCTTCAGCTGGCACTGGATGCCCTTCCCTGGTTGGCATCTCGGTGCTCCCGCGGGAGTTGGGTTGGAAAGGGGCATGGAAAGTCAGCCCCTGGCAACCCCTTGGATGCCTGCCTCAAGGAGTGTCTGCTGCTGCTCAGCTGAGCCCCTCAGCTTGGCACCACGCAGCTGCCCCCCTGCAGTCAAAGGGGTTTGCTACTTCAGCTGGCACTGGATGCCCTTCGCTGGTTGGCATCTTGGTGCTTCCGCGGGAGTTGGGTTGGAAAGGGGCATGGAAAGTCAGCCCCTGGATGCCTGCCCACCTGCCTCAAGGAGTGTCTGCTGCTGCTCAGCTGAGCCCCTCAGCTTGGCACCACGCAGCTGCCCCCCTGCCACCCAGCAATTGAGGGGTTTGCTACTTCAGCTGGCACTGGATGCCCTTCGCTGGTTGGCATCTTGGTGCTCCCACGGGAGTTGGGTTGGGAAGGGGCATGGAAGGTCAGCCCCTGGCAACCCCCTGGATGCCTGCCTCAAGGAGTATCTGCTGCTGCTCAGCTGAGCCCCTCAGCTTGGCACCTGCAGTCAAAGGGGTTTGCTACTTCAGCTGGCACTGGATGCCCTTCCCCGGTTGGCATCTTGGTGCTCCTGCGGGAGTTGGGTTGGGAAGGGGCATGGAAAGTCAGCCCCTGGCCACCCCCTGGATGCCTTCCACTGGCTCAGGGTGTCCAAGGACTTCTCCAGCCTGGCCTTGAATACCCCCAGGGAGGGGGCATCCTGCTCTGCCCTTCCTGCTGAGCTGCAGCAGAGCTCCCAGGCAGCTCCTGCCCATGGCACCCGTGGCACCCATGGCATCCATGGCACCCATGGCACCCATGGCACCTCCACACTGCTCCCTGCAGGTGAACAATTCCCTCTCAAGTGGCTAATTAGATCCCAGCTGTTGGACTGGCCTGGATTTTCCTGCTCCTTTTGTTTTGCCTTGTCTTGGGGGGGGGCAGGGAGGGCTGGGAGGTGGTGGGAGGGAAGGAGGGAGGGAGGGAGGGAGGGTGGGAGGGAGGAAAACTTCCTGCTTTGCATCCTGGAGTTGTTTGGGTTGGAGAAGCCCTTCAGGAGCATCCAGTCCAATGTTCTCTGACCCTGTTGGGGCTGGAGCTAAACCCTGACCCTCAGCACCACATCTGCAGGGCTGGGAAGCACCTCCAGGGCTGGAGACTCCAACTCTGCCCCTGAGCAGCCTGGGCCAGGCTTGGGCAGTCCTCAAGGGGCAGAGATTGCTCCTCATGGCCAAGCTGGACCTGCCCTGGAACACCTTGAGGTCATCTCCTCCTGTGCCAGCACTCAGGACAGCAGATCTCAGCCCCCCCCCCCGGCTCCAGCCTCCTCTCAGGCACTTGCAGAGCTGCAGAGGGTTGGGGCTCAGCCCCTGGCACTCAGCAGCACAGCTGCAGGGCTGGGGAACACCTCCAGGGATGGGCACTCAGCCCTGGGCAGCCTGGCAGAGGCTCAGAGAACCCTTCCAGGGCAGAAGTTGCTCCTCAGGGCCAACCTGAGCCTGCCCTGGGGGCACCTTGAGGCCATCTCCTCCTGTGCCAGCACTCAGGACAGCAGATCTCAGCCCCCCCCTGGCTCCAGCCTCCTCTCAGGCCCTGCCACAGCCCCACAAGCTCTGCCCTCAGCCTCCTCTCCTCCAGCCTCACCCCCCCCAGCTCCCTCAGCTGCTCCTCCCCAGCCTCTCCTCCAGACCCTTCCCCACCTCCACTCCCTTCTCTGCCTCTGCTGCAGCTCCTCACTGCCCTCCTGCCACTCAGCTGCCCAACCCTGCCCCCACCTCTGCCCTCCCCACTGCCCACTGCAGGGGCACAATCCCTGCCCTGCTCCTGCTGAGCCAGCCCAGGCTGCTGCTGAGCTGCTGCTGTGGTGATGGAGGAGGTTGGGGCTGTGGTGCCCCTGGTGCGGAGCAGGAGGTTGAAGTTGTAGTGAGGAGGAGGAGGTTGGGATGAAGCTGTGGTGCCCCTGGTGAGGAGCAGGAGGTTGGGGTGAAGCTGTGGGGCCCATGGTGAGGAGGAGGAGGTTGGGGTGAAGCTGTGGGGTCCCTGGTGAGGAGGAGGAGGTTGGGGTGAAGCTGTGGGGTCCCTGGTGAGGAGCAGGAGGTTGGAGTTGTGGTGAGGAGGAGGAGGTTGGGATGAAGCTGTGGGGCCCCTGGTGAGGAGCAGGAGGTTGGAGTTGTGGTGAGGAGCAGGAGGTTGGAGCTGTGGTGAGGAGGAGGAGGTTGGGGCTGTGGTGCCCCTGGTGAGTAGCAGGAGGTTGGAGTTGTGGTGAGGAGGAGGAAGTTGGAGCTGTGGTGCCCCTGGTGAGGAGGAGGAGGTTGGGGTGAAGCTGTGGTGCCCCTGGTGAGGAGCAGGAGGTTGGGGTGGAGCTGTGGGGCCCCTGGTGAGGAGCAGGAGGTTGAAGTTGTGGTGAGGAGGAGGAGGTTTGGGCTTTGGTGCCCCTGGTGAGGAGCAGGAGGTTGGAGTTGTGGTGAGGAGGAGGAGGAGGTTGGGGTGAAGCTGTGGGGCCCCTGGTGAGGAGGAGGAGGAGGTTGGGTTGAAGCTGTGGGGCCCCTGGTGAGGAGCAGGAGGTTGGAGTTGTGGTGAGGAGGAGGAGGAGGTTGGGATGAAGCTGTGGAGCCCCTGGTGAGGAGCAGGAGGTTGGAGCTGTGGTGAGGAGGAGGAGGTTGGGATGAAGCTGTGGGGCCCCTGGTGAGGAGCAGGAGGTTGGAGTTGGCTTCGTGTTGGCCACCAGCAGGCAGTGGTGAGTTTATTGCAGCTTCTGAGCTGGGCCCTGGGGACCCAAAGTGGTGCTGCAGGAGCTGAGTCCTCAGCTCCCAGCTCGGCCCAGGCCCACCCCAGGGCCTGGGGACTCTGTTTGGGGCTGAAAAGCTCCAAAGAGCTCAAAATGCAGCCAAGGAAAGGGGAAGAGCAGAGGGTTGGGAGGGGAGGAGTTACTCCAGGGAGCATGGGCTACGAGGAGGAGCAGTAGCTGCAGTGAGGAGCAGGATTTGCATCAGGGAGTGTGAGCTACAACAAGGTGCAGGAGCTACAACAAGGTGAAGGAGCTACAACAGGGAGCAGGAGCCACAGCAAGGAATGTGAGGCACAACAAGGAGCAGGAGCTACAGCAGGGAGTGTGAGCTACAAGAGGGAGCAGGAGCTATGGTGGGGAGCATGAGCTACAACCTCGAGCATGAGCTACAACCTCGAGCATGAGCTACAACCTCGAGCATGAGCTGCAGCAGGGTGTGAGGTGCAACCAGGACCAGGAGCTACAAGAGGGAGCAGGAGCTACAGCAGGGAGCAGGAGCTACAAGAGGGAGCAGGAGCTACAGCAGGGAGCAGGAGCTACAAGAGGGAGCAGGAGCTACAGCAGGGAGCAGGAGCTACAAGAGGGAGCAGGATTTACACCAGGGAGCAGGAGCTATAGGAGGGAGCAGGAGCTACAAGAGGGAGTGTGAGCTACAGCAGGGAGCAGGAGCTATAGGAGGGAGCAGGAGCTATAAGAGGGAGTGTGAGCTACAGCAGGGAGCAGGAGCTATAAGAGGGAGCAGGAGCTACAAGAGGGAGCAGGATTTACACCAGGGAGCAGAACTACAGCAGGGAGCAGGAGCTACGAGAGGGGGCAGGAGCTATGCCAGGGAGCAGGAGCTACAGCAGGGAGCAGGAACTACAGCAGGGAGCAGGAGCTACAAGAAGGAGCAGGAGCTACAGCAGGGAGCAGGAGCTACGAGAGGGGGCAGGAGCTGCAAGAGGGAGCAGGAACTACACCCGGGAGCAGGAGCTACAAGAAGGAGCAGGAGCTACAAGAAGGAGCAGGAGCTACAGCAGGGAGCAGGAGCTATGAGAGGGGGCAGGAGCTACAAGAGGGAGCAGGATTTACACCAGGGAGCAGGAACTACAGCAGGGAGCAGGAATTACACAGGGAGCAGGAGCTGCAAGAGGGAGCAGGAACTACACCCGGGAGCAGGATTTACACCCGGGAGCAGGATTTACACCCGGGAGCAGGAACTACAGGAGGGAGCAGGAGCTACAGCAGGGAGCAGGAGCTGCAAGAGGGAGCAGGAGCTATAGGAGGGAGCAGGATTTACACCCGGGAGCAGGAACTACACTCGGGAGCAGGATTGACACCCGGGAGCAGGATTTACACCCGGGAGCAGGATTTACTCCCGGGAGCAGCGCTTTGGGCCCCCCGGCGGCGGCGGCGGCAGGAGCGGGACCGGAGCATCCCTGCCGGAGCATCCCTGCCGGAGCATCCTGCCGGAGCATCCTGCCGGAGCATCCTGCCGGGGCTGTGCGCTCAGAGGGAGGCCTCCAGGGCCATGCTCTTGCCGCTGAGATGCTCCAGGTGAGCCCTCTCCGAGGTGTCCAACTCGATGTGGTACTTGGCCAGGATCTTCAGGATGGGTCTGAGCTTCAACCACCACTGCTCCCTGGGGATGCGGTGCCTGGGGGAGGGCAGAGGAGCCAGGCGTGGGCACGGGGCCCCCTCGGAGGGGCTGGGGGTGTGCTGAGGTGGGGGGAGGGGGGAGGGGAGGTGGGAGTAGGACCTACTCGAAGTCTGTCTGCTCCTTCAGCTCGGTGATGGGCTGGAAAACCAAGCTGCGCTTCCGCATGCCCAGCAGGCAGGCGGAGTCAGGAGTGTTGGCGAAGATGCGACCTGGAGGAAGGGGGGTGGGGGAGGGAGCTTAGCTTGGAGGAGGCTACAGGAGTGAGGAGGGTGTGGCAGGAGTGAGGAGGGGGTGGCAGGGGTGAGGAGGGGGTGTCAGGAGTGAGGAGAGGGTGTTAGGAGTGAGGAGGGGGTGTTAGGAGTGAGGAGGAGGTGGCAGGAGTGAGGAGGGGGTGGCAGGAGTGAGGAGGGGGTGTTAGGAGTGAGGAGGAGGTGGCAGGAGTGAGGAGGAAGTGGCAGGAGTGAGGAGAGGGTGCCAGGAGTGAGGAGGGGGTGCCAGGAGTGAGGAGGGGGTGCCAGGGGTGAGGAGGAGGTGCCAGGAGTGAGGAGAGGGTGCCAGGAGTGAGGAGGGGGTGCCAGGAGTGAGGAGGGGGCGCGAAGAGTGAGGAGGGGGTGGCAGGGGTGAGGAGGGGGTGCCAGGAGTGAAAAGGAGGTGCCAGGGATGGGGAGGAGGCTCCATGAGTGAGGAGGCTCCAGGAGTGAGGAGGTGCCAGGAGTGAGGGGGGGGGGTGTCAGGAGTGAGGAGAAGGCTCCAGGGGTGAGGAGGAGGTGCCAGGAGTGAGGAGGGGGTGCCAGGAGTGAGGAGCAGGTCTGCCCCCTCCTGAAGTCGGGGTGAGGAGGGGTGAAGGTGGGGAGCAGTGGTTGGCAGCCAGTGGGAGCTGGGCAGATGGAGAGCTGGAGGGGAGGCTGAGGAGGGGCAAGCAGGGCAAGGGGGTGGAGGAAGCAGCCCCTGGGGGGTGCAGGGAGAAGCCCCTGGGGGGTGCAGGGAGAAGCCCCTGGGGGGTGCAGGGAGAAGCTCCTGGGGGGGTGCAGGGAGAAGCTCCTGGGGGGTGCAGGGAGAAGCTCCTGGGGGGTGCAGGGAGAAGCTCCTGCAGCAGCACAGGCAGGGGAGGAGCTGCTGGGAAGCAGCTCCACAGGGCAGCAGTTGGCACTGCTGGGGCACAAGGAGGTGCCCAGGAGCCAGCAACCTGCCCTGGGGAGGGCCAAGGAGCCCCCAAGGGTGCCCTGGGGGCACTCAGCAGGGCAAGGGAGGTTCTGCTGCCCTCTGCTCTGCCCCAGGGAGGCCACAGCTGGAGGCCTGTGCCCAGCTCTGGGCTGCCCAGGGGCAGAGGGGCAGGGAAGGGCTGGGCAGAGGCCAGAGGAGGCTGGGCAGAGGCTGAGGGCCTGGAGCAGCTCTGGGAGGAGCAGAGGCTGAGCCCTGGGGCTGAGAGCCTGCAGCAGAGCAGCCCCAGAGGGCATCTGAGCAGTGCCCAGCAGGAGCTGAAGGAGCTGTGGGGGGCAGGAGGCTGGGGCCAGGCTGTGCTGAGTGGTGCCCAGGGGTAAGGGGCACAGAGTGGAGGGCAGCAGGAGGAGAAAGTTGTTTGGGGTGAGGGTGCCAAGGCCTGGAGCAGGCTGCCCAGAGAGGCTGTGGAGCCTCCTTGTGTGCAGAGCTGCCAACCCCCCTGGGCACTGTGCCCCTGGGCAAGCTGCTGGGGGTGCCCTGCTGGGGGCAGGGTGAGGTTGGCACTGGGTGGGCTCCAGAGGTCCCTTCCAGCCCCTGCCTGGGCACTGTGCCCCTGGGCAAGCTGCTGTGGGTGCCCTGCTGGAGCAGGAAGAGGGTGGGATGGGCACTGGGAGACATCCAGAGCCACCCCTAGGCATTGTGCCCATGGGCAAGCTGCTGTGAGTGCCCTGCTGGGGCAGGGTGGGATTGGCACTGGGTGGGCTCCAAAGGTCCCTTTCAGTCCACCCTGGGCAAGCTTCTGTGGGTGCCAGGCTGGGGGCAGGGTGAGGTTGGCACTGGCTGAGCTCCAGAGGTCCTTCCCAGCCCCTCCCTGGAGCAAAGCTGCTGTGGGTGCCCTGCTGGGGGCAGGCTGAGGTTGGCACTGGCTGAGCTCCAGAGCTCCCTTCCAGCCCCTCCCTGGGCACTGTGCCCCTGGGGCAAGCTGCTGTGGGTGCCCTGCTGGGGGCAGGCTGAGGTTGGTCCCTGGCTGAGCTCCAGAGCTCCCTCCCAGCCTGCCCACGCTGCCCTCAGGGCACGGTGGGCACATGTGGGGGGGGGGGAATGAACCAGGGGCTGCTTTTTGGGGCAGGGCTGAGGGGGGAGGATCTTTAGACCCAAGACAGACCCCCCCCAGCCCCCTCCTGTGCCCCAGGCTGGCACCCACCGTGCCGGGAGCACTCCTTGATCTTCCCTGTGATCCAGGCCACTGCCTTGGCACCCATCTTGGTGGCAAAGTTCCTGTCGAAGGGGGTCGGGGTGCCACCCTGTGCCAGAAGATACCCTGAGTGAATTGGGGGGGGGCAGAGCCCTGGGGAAGGGATCCTGGTGCCCAGGGAGGGATCCTGGTGCCCAGGGTGGGGTCCTGATGCCCAGGGAGGGGTCCTGATGCCCAGGGAGGGGTCCTGATGCCCAGGGAGAGGTCCTGGTGCCTAGGGGAGGGATCCTGGTGCTCAGGAAGGGATCCTGATGCTCAGGGAAGGGTCCTGGTGCCCAGGGAAGGGTCTTGGTGCCCAGGGAGGGATCCTGATGCCCAGGGAAGGGTCCTGATACCCAGGGAGGGATCCTGGTGCCCAGGGTGGGGTCCTGATGCCCAGGCAGGGGTCCTGGTACCCAGGGAGGGATCCTGGTGCCTAGGGAGGGATCCTGGTACCCAGGGAGGGGTCCTGGTGCCCAGGGTGGGGTCCTGGTGCCCAGGGAGGGGTCCTGATGCCCAGGGAGGGGTTCTGATGCCCAGGGAAGGGTCTTGGTGCCCAGGGAAGGGTCTTGGTGCCCAGGGAGGGATCCTGATGCCCAGGGAGGGGTCCTCGTGCCCAGGGAGGGGTCCTGATGCCCAGGAAGGGGTCCTGATGCCCAGGGAGGGGTCCTGGTGCCCAGGGAGGGATCCTGATGCCCAGGGAAGGGTCCTGATGCCCAGGGAAGGGATCCTGATGCCCAGGGAGGGATCCTGATGCCCAGGGAGGAGTCCTGGTGCCCAGGGAGGGGTCCTGATGCCCAGGGAGGGATCCTGATGCCCAGGGAAGGGATCCTGATGCCCAGGGAGGGATCCTGATGCCCAGGGAGGAGTCCTGATGCCCAGGGGAGGGATCCTGGTTCCCAGGGAGGGATCCTGATGCCCAGGGAGGGATCCTGATGCCCAGGAAAGGGATCCTGATGCCCAGGGAAGGGGTCCTGATGCCCAGGGAAGGGATCCTGATGCCCAGGGAGGGATCCTGATGCCCAGGGAAGGATCCTGGTGCCCAGGGAGGGATCCTGATGCCCAGGGAGGGATCCTGATGCCCAGGAAGGGATCCTGGTAACCAGGGAAGGGTTCTGGTGCCCAGGGAGGGATCCTGATGCCCAGGGAGGGATCCTGATGCCCAGGGGAGGGATCCTGATGCCCAGGGAGGGATCCTGATGCCCAGGGAAGGGTTCTGGTGCCCAGGGAGGGATCCTGATGCCCAGGGAAGGGTTCTGGTGCCCAGGAAGGGATCCTGGTGCCCAGGGAGGGGTCCTGATGCCCAAGGAGGGATCCTGATGCCCAGGGAGGAGTCCTGGTGCCCAGGGAGGGATCCTGATGCCCAGGGAAGGGATCCTGATGCCCAGGGGAGGGATCCTGATGCCCAGGGGAGGGATCCTGGTACCCAGGGAGGGATCCTGATGCCCAGGGAGGGATCCTGGTGCCCAGGGGAGGGATCCTGATGCCCAGGGGAGGGATCCTGGTACCCAGGGAGGGATCCTGATGCCCAGGGAGGGGTCCTGGTGCCCAGGGGAGGGTCCTTTACCTGCTGCATGTGGCCCAGGACATTCTTCCTGCAGTCAAAGATTCCTTTGCCCTCCTCCAGGTAGAGGCTGTAGATGAAGTCTGTGCTGTAGTTCTCATTGCACCTCTCGTTCCTGCAGCAGGGGGGGGGCAGGGGGGGGGGCTCAGTACAGCCTCTGACCCCCCCCCCCCAACACCACCCCCACCCCAGCTCCTGACCCCACCTGAGCACCAAACCTCTCTTCACTGTGGTCTTCATCTTCTCAGTCAGGTGCTCCACATTGGCCTGGCAGCAGAGAGGGAGCCACAGGGCATGGAGCCAGGACCAGGCAGGTTGGCACAGAGCTCCATGCCCCCCCCCAGCCCTGTCCAACCAACCAGACCATGGCACTCAGTGCCCCTGCCAGGCTGGCACAGAGCTCCAAGCCCCCCCAGCCCTGCCCAGTCACCCAGACCATGGCACTCAGTACCCCCAGCCAGGCTGGCACAGAGCTCCAAGCTGCCCCCCCCCAGCCCTGTCCAGTCACCCAGAGCATGGCACTAAGTGCCCCTGCCAGGCTGGCACAGAGCTCAAAGCTCCCCCCAGCCCTGCCCAGTCACCCAGACCATGGCACTCAGTGCCCCTGCCAGGCTGGCACAGAGCTCAAAGCTCCCCCCAGCCCTGCCCAGTCACCCAGACCATGGCACTCAGTGCCCCTGCCAGGCTGGCACAGAGCTCAAAGCTCCCCCCAGCCCTGTCCAACCAACTAGACCATGGCACTCAGTGCCCCCAGCCAGGCTGGCACAGAGCTCCAAGCTCCCCCAGCCCTGTCCAGTCACCCAGACCATGGCACCCAGTACCCCCAGCCAGGCTGGCACAGAGCTCCAAGCCCCCTCCCAGCCCTGTCCAACCAACCAGACCATGGCACTAAGTGCCCCTGCCAGGCTGGCACAGAGCTCCATGCTCCCCCCCCCCAGCCCTGCCCAGTCACCCAGACCATGGCACTCAGTGCCCCTGCCAGGCTGGCACAGAGCTCCAAGCCCCCCAGCCCTATCCAATCACTCAGACCATGGCACTCAGTGCCCCCCAGCCAGGCTTGGCACCAACACCTCCAGCCATGGGCACTGCACCTCCTCCCTGGGCAGCCCATTCCAGTGCCAATCACTCTCTCTGACAACAACTTCCTAACAACATCCAGCCTGAGCCTGCCCTGGCACAGCTTGAGGCTGTGTCCCCTTCTCCTGCCCCTGCCTGCCTGGCAGCAGAGCCCAACCCCACCTGGCTACAGCCTCCCTGCAGGCAGCTGCAGGCAGCAATCAGCTCTGCCCTGAGCCTCCTCTGCTGCAGGCTGCACCCCCCCAGCTCCCTCAGCCTCTCCTCACAGGGCTCTGCTCCAGGCCCCTCCCCAGCCTTGCTGCCCTGCTCTGGGCACCTTTCTGGGCATCTCTCTGCAATGGAGGAGCCCAGAACTGGGCACAGCACTGCAGGGGTGGCCTGAGCAGTGCTGAGCACAGGGGCACAAGAACCTCCCTTGTCCTGCTGCCCACACTGCTCCTGAGCCAGCCCAGGATGCCATTGGCTCTGCTGCCCACCTGGGCACACTGCTGCCTGCTCTGCAGCTGCCAACCACCCCCCCCAGCTCCCTCTCTGCCTCCTGCCTGCCCTCAGCTGCTCTGGCCCCAGCCTGCAGCCCTGCTTGGGCTCGCTGTGTCCCGGAGCTGAGCGGTCCCCACCCGGGCACCTCGGGACGCACACACACCGAGGTGTAAGGTACCCAACCTGCAGGTCCCGGATGCTGAAGTGCTCCTCGAAGATGTAGGCAGCATCAGCGCCCCCTGCCAGCCCTGCCATGGTGGCCAAGTACCCGCAGAAGCCTCCCATGGTCTCGATGATGAACACTCTGCGCTTGGTGCCCGCCGCAGACTGCTTGATGCGGTCGCAGGTCTGCAGAGGTAGGGGAGGAAGAAGAAGGGGGAGGAAGGGAAGGGAAAATCAAAGGGTGAGGTGGGTGAGGAAGGGGATGTGAGTGCCCTGGTTGGGTGGGCAGGGGGGGGTGGTGGTGGAGGCTTCCCACCCACCGTGGTGATGGTGTTGAGGGCAGTGTCGGCGCCGATGCTGAAGTCGGAGCCGGGGACGTTGTTGGAGACGGTGGCAGGGATGATGCAGAGAGGGATGCAGAGCTCCTCGAACTTGGTCCTGCCTTCCATCAGCTCCAGGCTGCCTGTGAAGGCCTGAGGAGGGGGGGGGAAGGTGAGGGAGGGCATGGAGGTGGGCAAGGTGGCATCACCCTCAAGCTCTGCCTGCTGCCAGCTCACCTCGAAGCCGCCGATGATGACCAGACCATGGATGCCAAACTTGCTGATGTTGTTGCTGATCTCCTCAAAGTGTTTCTTGGGCAAAGTCCTGGGCAAGGGAGAGGGGAAAAAATTCCTTGGATGAGCCCAACTGGGATGGAGGAATCAAGTTGAGGACCCCCCCCCCCCCCCCAAACCCCTGCCAAGGAGGAGCAGTCACCTCTTTGTGCCCAGTTTGGAGCCTCCCAGCCCTATCCAGCTGCCAACCTTCTCCCAGCTGATGTCTTCCACCTTGAGGAGAGGGAAAGCAGCAGGTTAGAGGGGGACAGGAGAAGGATTTTGGGGTGTGCCAGCCTGGCCCTGTGTGTGTTGGGGGCAGGCTGGGGGACAGGAGGGAGGTGAAGCATGGCTGGCACCAGGCAGGTGGCAGAGCGAAGGGGGTGAAGGGGCAGCGTTGGGAGTGCCCAGGCCTGGAGGGGTTGCAGAGCCCTGGAGGGGTTGCAGAGCTCTGGAGGGGTTGCAGAGCTCTGGAGGGGTTGCAGAGCCCTGGAGGGGTTGCAGAGCCCTGGAGGGGTTGCAGAGCTCTGGAGGGGTTGCAGAGCCCTGGAGGGGTTGCAGAGCCCTGGAGGGGTTGCAGAGCCCTGGAGGGGTTGCAGAGCTCTGGAAGGGTTGCAGAGCTCTGGAGGGGTTGCAGAGCCCTGGAGGGGTTGCAGAGCCCTGGAGGGGTTGCAGAGCTCTGGAGGGGTTTGCAGAGCCCTGGAGGGGTTGCAGAGCTCTGGAAGGGTTGCAGAGCTCTGGAGGGGTTGCAGAGCCCTGGAGGGGTTGCAGAGCCCTGGAGGGGTTGCAGAGCTCTGGAGGGGTTGCAGAGCCCTGGAGGGGTTGCAGAGCCCTGGAGGGGTTTGCAGAGCCCTGGAGGGGTTGCAGAGCTCTGGAGGGGTTTGCAGAGCTCTGGAGGGGTTGCAGAGCCCTGGAGGGGTTTGCAGAGCCCTGGAGGGGTTGCAGAGCTCTGGAGGGGTTGCAGAGCTCTGGAGGGGTTGCAGAGCTCTGGAGGTGTTGCAGAGCTCTGGAGGGGTTTGCAGAGCCCTGGAGGGGGTTGCAGAGCTCTGGAGGGGTTGCAGAGCCCTGGAGGGGTTGCAGAGCCCTGGAGGGGTTGCAGAGCTCTGGAGGGGTTGCAGAGCCCTGGAGGGGTTGCAGAGCTCTGGAAGGGTTTGCAGAGCTCTGGAGGGGTTGCAGAGCTCTGGAGGGGTTGCAGAGCCCTGGAGGGGTTGCAGAGCTCTGGAGGGGTTGCAGAGCCCTGGAGGGGTTGCAGAGCTCTGGAAGGGTTTGCAGAGCTCTGGAGGGGTTGCAGAGCTCTGGAGGGGTTGCAGAGCCCTGGAGGGGCTGGTGCTGAGGGTTTGGCAGTGCTGGGCTGAGGCTTGGCCTTGGATGATCTTGGGGAGGTCTTTTTCCAACCCAATTCCCTGCTTCTGATTGGATGCTCAGGGCTGGGCTCAGAGGTTGGTCCATAACCACCACTGCCTTTTGGCCCTGGGGAGCTCCCCCAGCAGCTGGCACTTGCCCTCTGATGGTCTGAGGCTGGTAGGTGGCTTCCAGCTCTGCTCTGCCACAGGCTGGGTTGTGCTGAAGAGACCTTTAAAGGTCTTCAGGTCCAAGCTCTGGGGACCAGAGGACAACCTCAGCTAGAGCAGGCTGCTGGGAGCCCCAAACAGCCTGACCTGAAAGGGTGCCAGGGGTGGGCAGAGAACTGCACCATGGTTTGGGGTGGAAGAGACCTTGGAGGTGGATCCAATCCAAGCCTTAACCCTCACCACTGCCCCAGGGCACCACCAAGCCCCTGGCACTCAGCACCACAGCTGCAGGGCTTGGAAGTGGCCCCAGGGATGGAGGCTCCCAACTCTGCCTCTGGGCAGCCTTGAGCCAGGCCTGGACAACCCTCAAGGGGCAGAAGTTGCTCCTCATGGCCAAGCTGAGCCTGCCCTGGGGCCACCTTGAGGCCATCTCCTCCTGTGCCAGCACTCAGGACAGCAGATCTCAGCCCCCCCCGGCTCCAGCCTCCTCTCAGGCCCTGCCACAGCCCCACAAGCTCTGCCCTCAGCCTCCTCTCCTCCAGCTCACCCCCCCCAGCTCCCTCAGCTGCTCCTCCCCAGCCTCTCCTCCAGACCCTTCCCCACCTCCACTCCCTTCTCTGCCTCTGCTGCAGCTCCTCACTGCCCTCCTGCCACTCAGCTGCCCAACCCTGCCCCCACCTCTGCCCGCCTGGCACTGAGGGGTCCTGTCCTGCCCTCACCTCTCTGGGCAGCCTGGACCAGGCTCTCACCACCCTCAGTGTAAAGGATTCTTTCCTTCTGGCCAGTTCAGAGCCATTGTCACCTCTGCCACCACAGATCCTCTCCCTCCCTAAGCCTGAAGGTCTCCCTGGCTCCTTCTCCTCTCCAGGCTGAACAATCCACTCCAGCACCAGGAGTTTGAACAGGTCCCAGTGCCAAGCTCTGCCCTTTGGCCACAACAACCCCAAGCAGCTCCAGGCTGGGGCCAGAGTGGCTGAGAGCAGGCAGGCAGAGAGGGTCCTGGGGGTGCTGGGAGAGAGGAGCTGCAGAGGAGGCAGCAGTGCCCAGGTGGGCAGCAGAGCCAATGGCATCCTGGGCTGGCTCAGGAGCAGTGTGGGCAGCAGGACAAGGGAGGTTCTTGTGCCCCTGTGCTCAGCACTGCTCAGGCCACCCCTGCAGTGCTGTGCCCAGTTCTGGGCTCCTCCATTGCAGAGAGATGTTGAGGTGCTGGAAGGTGCCCAGAGCAGGGCAGCAAGGCTGGGGAGGGGCCTGGAGCACAGCCCTGTGAGGAGAGGCTGAGGGAGCTGGGGGGGTGCAGCCTGCAGCAGAGGAGGCTCAGGGCAGAGCTGATTGCTGCCTGCAGCTGCCTGCAGGGAGGCTGTGCCCAGCTGGGGTTGGGCTCTGCTGCCAGAAGAAGGGGACACAGCCTGAAGCTGTGCCAGGGCAGGCTCAGGCTGGATGTTGTTAGGAAGTTGTTGTCAGAGAGAGTGATTGGCACTGGAATGGGCTGCCCAGGGAGGTGGTGCAGTGCCCACCCCTGGAGGTGTTGAGGAGGAGGCTGGCACTTAGTGCCAGGCATGAGCGAGCCAGAAGGGCTCAGTGCCAGGTTGGCCAACCCCAGAGGTCTCTTCCAACCTCCTTCATTCTGTGGTTCTCTAATCCCACCCAACCCCCCCCCAGCAGAGCTCCCCCCAGCCCTTCCCTCATCTCGGTGCCTTCCTCCATCCCATCGGTGCCTTCCTCCATCCCATCTGCGGCTTCCTCCATCCCATCCACGCCCCTCGGGGGATGCATCCCTCCTACTGCCAGGCATTCAGGACGGGGAAGGGCACCTCCTACCTCCCTCCCCACCCCCACCCCCACCCCTCGAGGACCTCACCTGGCCGTGTGCCAGCCCCTCGAAGCCGTCATGCACTGCCAGCATGCGGTGCCCGTGGATGAGACCGATCCTGACCGTGGACCTGACGGCCGCGTTCATGCCAGCCGCTGGGGCGCCCACGTTGAGCACAGCCAAGGTGTACCCACTCTGTGGGCACGGAGGAACCCTTCTTAAAGGGCCTGGGGGGGGTGCCAGGCTTTAGGGTGGGTGCCCAGCGCCCTCCCTCCCCCCTGGTACCTTGGTGGAGGGTGGGCGGATGTGTGCCAGCAGCTTGTAGACGTTCCAGTTGTTCTGGAAGCTCCTGCAGAGAGGAGGAGGAAGAGGAGGAAGGGAGGAAGGAAGAGGGTTGGAGTGTGGCTGGAGCCTGGGAGGAGGGGGGGCAGTGAGCAGGGGGTGGGGGTCTCCAGGTGCAGAGCCTCACCTGCCCCTCAGCTTGAGGGCATCTTCGAAGCGTCCTTCGTTCATCGCCGTGGTTACGTCTTTGGTCTGCGGGGAGCAGAGGTGAGGGGGGGGTGGCACTGCCCTGGGGGGGGGGTGGCACTGCCCTGGGGGGGGGTGGCACTGCCCTGGGGGGGGGCTGTGCTGTCCTAGGGGGCTCCTGGGGGGGGGTGGTCCCGGCGGTGCTGTGCCCGCCCCTTACTCACCACCTGCACACACTCCATCAGCGGCAGGCGCACAGCCTGGTTCCCCGACAGGCTGACCACGCAGGCAGGGGTGTCCGGGGTGCCCTCCAGCAGTGCCATCACTGCCTCCACGCCCATCCTGCTGCCCTGTGGGCACAGGGGCAAGGGGCAGGGGTGAGGGCAGTGCTCATCCTGCTGCCCCGTGGGCACAGGGGCAAGGGTAGCAGTGAGGGCAGTGCCCATCCTGCTGCCCCGTGGGCACAGGGGCAAGGGTAGGGGTGAGGGCAGTGCTCATCCTGCTGCCCTGTGGGCACAGGGGCAAGGGCAGGGGTGAGGGCAGTGCTCATCCTGCTGCCCTGTGGGCACAGGGGCAAGGGCAGGGGTGAGGGCAGTGCCCATCCTGCTGCCCTGTGGGCACAGGGGCAAGGACAGGAGTGAGGGCAGTGCTCATCCTGCTGCCCTGTGGGCACAGGGGCAAGGGTAGCAGTGAAGGCAGTGCCCATCCTGCTGCCCGATGGGGATGGGGATGGGGATGAGGATAGGGCTGAGGTCAGAACTCATCCTGCTGCCCTGTGGGGATGGGGACAGTGGAGTGGACAAGGACAGAAATGGGGGCAGGGACAGGGGTGAGGTCAGGGATGGGAATGGGGACAGGGACAGGGATGGGGATGGGAATGGGGACAGGGATGGGGATGGGGACAGGGATGGGGATGGGAATGGGGACAGGGATGGGGACAGGGGCAGGGATGGGGACAGGGGTGGGGATGGGGACAGGGGTGGGGATGGGAATGGGGACAGGGATGGGGACAGGAGCAGGGATGGGGACAGGGACAGGGATGGGGACGGGGACAGGGATGGGGATGGGGACAGAGATGGGGATGGGGACGGGGACAGGGATGGGGACAGGGGCAGGGATGGGGACAGGGACAGGGATGGGGACAGAGATGGGGATGGGGACAGGGACAGGGATGGGGACAGAGAGGGGACAGGGACAGGGATGGGGACAGAGAAGGAACAGGGATGGGGACAGGATCAGGGACGGGGACAGGGTCAGGGACGGGGATGGGGACAGGGACGGGGATGGGGACAGGGACGGGGATGGGGACAGGGTCAGGGATGGGGACAGGGACAGGGATGGGGACAGATGGGGACAGGGTTGGGGACATTCCCCTCCTCCTCCTCCAGCCGAGGCCGGGCCGGGAGCTGCCTACCAGGATGCGGTCGAAGGCAGAAGGGGTCCCCCCGCGCTGGACGTGGCCCAGGATGGTGACTCGAGTGTCATAGCCCAGGCGCTTCACCACCAGCTGCAAGGCAAGGGGGGGCTGGAGCCAGCCCTGCTGTGGGGCTGGGAAAGGGCTTAGAGAGGAGAGAGTCCCAACCCCCCCCTGCCCCCCCTCCCCCGGCCCCTCTGTGTCCCCGCTCACGGCTTTGATGTCGTCGGAGGTGATGGCTCTGCCCTGCTTGTCGATGGCTCCTTCGGCCACGATGATGATGTTCAGCCTGGACCCCCCCACGCGGGTCTGCAGCAGGGAGGTGAGGGTGGGAATGGGGGTGAGGATGAGGATGGGAGATGATGATGGGCGTGGGGATGAGGGGTGATGATGAGGAGAGAGGAAGGAGATGGGGATGGGGGGTGCCAGTGGGGAGGAAGATGGGGGAGAGGATGGGCACAGGGAGTGGCAGTGGGGATGGGGAGGTGAGAATGAGGATGGGGACAAGGGTTGGCAGTGGGGGTGGGGGGGATGAAGATGAGAATGGGGGTGACAGTGGGGGCAGGGGGTGGCAGTGAGGAGGAGGATGGGGGTGACAATGGAGATGGGGTGGCAGTGAGGATGAGGGGTGACAATAGGGACGAGGTGGCAGTGGGGGAGAGGATGGGGATGGGATGGCAGTGGGGATGCAGGGATGAAGATGTGAATGGGGGAGAGGGGGTGGCAGTGAGGATGAGGATGGGAGGTGATGATGAACATGGGGATGAGAGTCGATGATGAGGAGTGAGGAAGGAGATGGGGATGGGAGGTGACAAGGGGGCAGGAGGTGGCAGAGGATGAGAGATGATGATGGGCACAGGGATGAGGGGTGATGATGAGGAGTGAAGAAGGAGATGGAGATGGGGACAGAGGGTGGCAGTGGGGATGAGGATGGGAGATGATGAGGGGTGAGGAAGGAGATGAGGATGGGAGGTGACAAGGGGGGCAGGAGGTGGCAGTGGGGATGAGGATGGGAGATGATGAGGGGTGATGATGAGGAGTGAGGAAGGCGATGGGGATGGGAGGTGGCAGCAGGGACAGGAGGTGGCAGTGGGGTGGAGGGGTATGAGGGGTGAGGATGATGATGGGCACGGGGTTGGAGGAGGTAATGCTAAGGATGAGGAGCGAGGAAGAGGATGGGAGGTGCTGATGATGGAGTGATGCTGGAGCTGAGGGACGGTGATGGGGAATGGTGACGAGGCTGGGAAGTGATGATGAGGATGGAGGCTGCTGCTGAAGGCCACCCCCTGGAGCCCATCCCACCTCGGTCAGCCTGCGGCAGAGGTGATCTTCCCAATTGTCCTCGGGAGGCGACTCGGGGATGAAGACCCAATCGGCGCCGCAGGCCAGGGCGGTGATGAGTGCCAGGTAGCTGCCAGGGGGACACAAAGAGCCTGGGTTGGGCTTCCTGCCGCTTGGCCTGCGGGCACCAAACCCCCTGGGTGATGCCAACAGCAACCTACCCGCAGTGCCTCCCCATCACCTCCAGCACGAAGGTCCTCTGGTGGCTGCGGGAGGCAGAAGCACAGAATGAAGCAGGCTGGAAAAGACCTCGGAGAAAGGAGGGCAGCAGCAGCCTGGGGTGGGCAGCAGGAGCAGGGCAGGGAGTGTGCCCCTGGAGTGGGCGCTGAGGAGGGCACAGCTGGAATGCTGGGGGCAGGGTTGGGCAGCTGAGTGCCAGGAGGGCATTGAGGAGCTGCAGAGGAGGCAGCAGTGCCCAGGTGGGCAGCAGAGCCAATGGCATCCTGGGCTGGCTCAGGAGCAGTGTGGGCAGCAGCACAAGGGAGGTTCTTGTGCCCCTGTGCTCAGCACTGCTCAGGCCACCCCTGCAGTGCTGTGCCCAGCTCTGGGCTCCTCCATTGCAGAGAGCTGCTGAGGTGCTGGCAGGTGCCCAGAGCAGGGCAGCAAGGCTGGGGAGGGGCCTGGAGCACAGCCCTGTGAGGAGAGGCTGAGGGAGCTGGGGGGGGTGCAGCCTGCAGCAGAGGAGGCTCAGGGCAGAGCTGATTGCTGCCTGCAGCTGCCTGCAGGGAGGCTGTAGCCAGGTGGGGTTGGGCTCTGCTGCCAGGCAGGCAGGGCCAGGAGAAGGGGACACAGCCTCAAGCTGTGCCAGGGCAGGCTCAGGCTGGATGTTGTTAGGAAGCTGTGGGCAGAGAGAGTGATTGGCACTGGAATGGGCTGCCCAGGGAGGTGGTGCAGTGCCCATGGCTGGAGGTGTTGGTGCCAAGCCTGGCTGGGGGGCACTGAGTGCCATGGTCTGGGTGGTTGGGCAGGGCTGGGGGCTGGGTTGAGCTGGGGGAGCTTGGAGCTCTCTGCCAACCTGCTTGGTTCTCTGATTCTATGACAGGGGGGTTTGGATACCACTCAAGGGTGGGCAGGGAGGGTTGAGGGGTGCCCAGGTCACCTCTGTGCCGTGGTGGTGATGGCATCCACGATCTCCATGATGCGGTGCAGGGCAGAGTCGGTGCCAATGGTCATGTCGGTGCCGCAGAAGTCGTTGTCGATGGAGCCAACCATGCCCACGATGTTCAGGTAGCTGGAGAGCTTTGCCTCCTCTGCTGTGATGCCACCTGCCCACGGGCACAGCACCCACCCAGCCTTGGTGCCCTGGCAGCACTGACACCCCCCCAAGAACATCCCCACTGCCACCTTAAGGGGATAAGTGCCAGGAGGAAGCTGTGCTGGTGGAGAAGCTGCCCTGGGTTTGGTGAGACCTTGGCAGGGTTGGCTGCAACCAGCACAGACCTGGGCACAGACTCCACAGGTTTGGTGCAACCATCCCAGATTTGGGCACAAACTGCACAGGTTTGGTGCAACCAGCCCAGATTTGGGCACAAACTGCACAGGTTTGGTGCAACCAGCCCAGATTTGGGCACAAACTGCACAGGTTTGGTGCAACCAGCCCAGATTTGGGCACAAACTGCACAGGTTTGGTGCAACCATCCCAGGTTTGGGCACAGACTGCACAGGTTTGGTGCAACCATCCCAGATTTGGGCACAAACTGCTCAGGTTTGGTGCAACCAGCCCAGATTTGGGCACAAACTGCTCAGGTTTGGTGCAACCATTCCAGATTTGGGCACAAACTGCACAGGTTTGGTGCAATCATCCCAGATTTGGGCACAAACTGCACAGGTTTGGTGCAACCACTCCAGAAATGGGCACAAACTGCACAGGTTTGGTGCAGCCACTCCAGAAATGGGCACAAACTGCACAGGTTTGGTGCAACCACTCCAGAAACGGGCACAAACTGCACAGGTTTGGTGCAACCACCCCAGATTTGGGCATAAACTGCACAGGTTTGGTGCAACCAGCCCAGATTTGGGCACAAACTCCACAGGTTTGGTGCAACCACACCAGGTTTGGGCACCAACTGCACAGGTTTGCTGCAACCATCCCAGATTTGGGCATAAACCCACCCCAATTTTGACCCAACCACCCCAACTGTGACCCAACCACCCCAACTTTGTCTCAACCACCTCAACTTTGACCCAACCCACCCCAATTTTGCCCTCACCCCCCCAATCTTGACCCAACCCATGCCAGCCTTGACCCTACCAACCCCAACTTTGACCCTACCAACCCCAACCTTGACCCAACCACCCCAACTTTGACCCAACCCACCCCAACTTTGCCTTTACCCCACCAACCTTGACCCAACCCATCCCAACCTTGATCCAACCCACCCCAACTTTGACCCAACCACCCCAACTTTGACCCTACCAACCCCAACCTTGACCCAACCACCCCAACTGTGACCCAACCACCCCAACTCTGCCTTTACCCCGCCAACCTTGACCCAACCCATCCCAACCTTGACCCAACCCACCCCAACTTTGCCCTCACCCCCCCAGTCTTGACCCAACCCATGCCAGCCTTGACCCAACCCACCCCAACTTTGACCCTACCAACCCCAACTTTGACCCCACCACCCCAACTCTGCCTTTACCCCACCAATCTTGACCCAACCCACCCCAACCTTGACCCAACCCACCCCAACTTTGCCCTCACCCCCCAACCTTTGCCCCAACCACCTCAACTCTGCCCTTGCCCCCTCAACTTTGACCCAATCCACCCCAATTTTGCCCTCACCCCCCAATCTTGACCCAACCCATGCCAGCCTTGACCCAACCCACCCCAACTTTGACCCAACCACCCCAACTTTGACCCTACCAACCCCAACCTTGACCCAACCACCCCAACTCTGCCTTTACCCCACCAATCTTGACCCAACCCACCCCAACCTTGACCCAACCACCCCAACTTTGCCCTCACCCCCCAATCTTGACCCAACCCACCCCAACCTTGACCCAATCCACCCCAACTTTGCCCTCACCCCCCAATCTTGACCCAACCCATGCCAGCCTTGACCCAACCCACCCCAACTTTGACCCAACCACCCCAACTGTGACCCAACCACCCCAACTCTGCCTTTACCCCACCAACCTTGACCCAACCCACCCCAACTCTGCCCTCACCCCCCAACCTTTGCCCCAACCACCTCACCTCTGCCCTGGCCCCCTTTCCCCTCTCCCCCCAGCGGCAGGTTGGCAGTGCCAGCCCCCCCCCGTACCCGCCTTGAGCAGCTCAGCCAGGAGGCTGCTCCACTCGGCGCGGAAGGTGTCGGCGCCGGTGAGGCTGCCGTCGCCGCCGATGACGCAGAGGTTTGTGATCCTGCGCTTCACCAGGTTCTGGGCGGCCTTCAGGCGGCCCTGGCGCGTCCGGAAGTCCTGGCAGCGAGCGCTGCCGATGACGGTGCCACCCTGCGTGGCACAGCGGCGGAGAGGCCTTGGCGCCCTGTGCCGCCTGCGGGCAGCCAGCCCTCCTCTGCCTCCAGCCAGCCAGCGGCGTCTGTCTCCATCCATCTGCATCTGTCTCCATCCAGCATTCATCTGTCTCCATCCAGCATTCATCTATCTCCATCTATCTCCATCCAGCATTCATCTGTCTCCATCTATCTCCATCCAGCATTCATCTGTCTCCATCTATCTCCATCCAGCATTCATCTATCTCCATCTATCTCCATCCAGCATTCATCTGTCTCCATCTATCTCCATCCAGCATTCATCTATCTCCATCTATCTCCATCCAGCATTCATCTATCTCCATCTATCTCCATCCAGCATCCATCTATCTCCATCCAGCATTCATCTATCTCCATCTATCTCCATCCAGCATCCATCTATCTCCATCCAGCATCCATCTATCTCCATCCAGCATTCATCTATCTCCATCCAGCATCCATCCACCCATCTGCATCTGTCTCCATCCAGCATTTGTCTATCTCCATCCAGCATCCATCCATCCATCTGCATCTGTCTCCATCCAGCATTCGTCTGTCTCCATCCAGCATCCATCCATCCATCTGCATCTATCTCCATCCATCTGCATCTATCTCCATCCAGCATCCATCCATCTGCATCTGTCTCCATCCAGTATCCATCCATCCATCTATCCATCTGCATCTATCTCCATCCAGCATTCATCTATCTCCATTCAGCATTCATCTATCTCCACCTATCTCCATCCAGCATCCATCCATCCATCTGTATCTATCTCCATCCAGCATTCATCTATCTCCATCTATCTCCATCCAGCATCCATCCATCCAGCATTCATCTATCTCCATCCAGTATTCATCTATCTCCATTCAGCATTCATCTATCTCCATCTATCTCCATCCAGCATCCATCCATCCAGCATTCATCTATCTCCATCCAGTATTCATCTATCTCCATTCAGCATTCATCTATCTCCATCTATCTCCATCCAGCATCCATCCATCCATCTCCATCTATCTCCATCCAGCATTCATCTCTCTCCATCCAGCATCCATCCATCCATCGGCATCTGTCTCCATCCAGCATCCATCCATCCATCCATCTGCATCTGTCTCCATCCATCTGCATCTATCTCCATCCAGCATCCATCCATCCATCTGCATCTGTCTCCATCCATCTGCATCTATCTCCATCCAGCATCCATCCATCCATCTGCATCTGTCTCCATCCATCTGCATCTATCTCCATCCAGCATTCATCTATCTCCATCCAGCATCCATCCATCTGCATCTATCTCCATCCAGCATTCATCTATCTCCATCCAGCATCCATCCATCCATCTGCATCTATCTCCATCCAGCATTCGTCTATCTCCATCCAGCATCCATCCACCCATCTGCATCTATCTCCATCCAGCATTCGTCTATCTCCATCCAGCATCCATCCATCCATCTGCATCTATCTCCATCCAGCATTCATCTATCTCCATCCAGCATTCATCTATCTCCATCCAGCATTCGTCTATCTCCATCCAGCATCCATCCATCTCCATCCATCTCCATCCAGCATCCATCCATCATCTGTCTATCATCCATCCCTCTCCATTCATCTCCATCCATCATCCATCTATCATCCATCCATCCCTCTTCATCTATCCATCTCCATCCATCTCTCATCCATCCATCTCCATCCATTATCCATCTATCATCCATCCATCCCTCTCCATCCCTCCCTCTCCATCCATCCATCTTCATCTATTCATCTCCATCCATAATCCATTTATCATCCAGCCCTCTCCATCTATCCATCTCCATCCATCATCCGTCTATCATCCATCCATCCATCCATCCATCCATCCATCCATCCATCCATCCATCCCTCTCCATCCATCATCCATCCATTATCCATCCTTCCATCCATCTCCATCCATCTGTCCACCCACTCCATCCATCTCCATCCCTCTCTATTCATTGCCATCCATCCCTCTCCATCCATCCCTCTCCATCCATCCCTCTCCATCCATCATTCATCTATCATTCCTCTCCATCCATCCATCTCCATCCATCATCCATCCCTCTCCATCCATCCATCCATCCATCCATCCATCCATCCATCTCCATCTCTCTCCATCCATCATCCATCCCTCTCCATCCATCCATCTCCATCCCTCTCCATCCATCATCCATCTATCATCCATCCCTCTCCATCCATCCCCATCCATCCATCATTCATCCATCATCCATCTCCATCCATCCCTCTCCATCCATCCATCTCCATCCATCATCCATCCACCCACCCACCTTCCTCCCTCTCCATCCATCATCCCTCTCCATCCATCTCCACTCATCATCCATCCATCCATCCTCTCCCTCTTCTCCCTCCCTCCCTCATCATCTCCATCTTCCTCTCCACCATCCACGCTTGCGCTCAACGACCTCAAAGGTCCTTCCCAACCAGAACTCTCCCACAATCCTTTCCCTCCATCTCTCTTCTCCACTCCTCCCTCCACCCCTCTGCCCTCCACCTTCTCCACTCCCCCTCTCCACACCTCCACCCATGCCCCCTCGACCTCACCCACCCTCGGGTACCACTCACCAACTGCAGCATCATGGAGACACTCTCCCAGGTGGCCTCCTTGATGTTGTCTCCACCATCCACCAACCCTTGGTAGCCCTGAGATAGGAGTTTGGGGGGGGGGAGGTTGTTGTTGGGGAGGGGGTGACAGACAGATAATGACCCCCCCCAAGCTTTGGGGGGGAGGGGGGCACTGGGGACACTGGCATGAGCCATGGGCAGCACCCACCTCATGCACAAAGTAGACCTTGGCACCTGTGTAGATGCCAACCCTCACCACGGCTCTGACTGCTGCGTTCATGCCTTGGGGGGGGGGCAGGGGGGAGGCAAAGGACAAAGTCACCCCCAGGACTTTGTGCCCCCCCACCCTCATTTCTCACCCTAAAGCCCCCCACCCCCATACCTTGTTTTGCACAGTGGCCCCCCCCCCCCCCACCCCCCCTCAACCCTTGACCCCCCTGGCATGGGTCTGGCAGCTGCCCCGAGGTTATTTTTGCCCTGGTGACATTTAAGGCACTGCCACATGACAGCAGGTGACAGCTCCGTGGGGCAGGGGGGAGGGGGAGCCCAGTGCAGACCCCCCCCCCCCACACCCCCACCCCCCCCCCCCCAGGGGTTGTGAGCCCTACCTTGGCATTTGGGGACACCCTCCCCCTGTATCTGGGGGGCTCACATCCCTTCAGGACCCTCCCCCCTAGCCCCTCCAGGACCCACTCAAAACCCTTCAGGACCCCTCCACAACTCCTTCAGGACCCCTCACACCTCTCCAGGACCCCCCCCCTAGCCCCTCCAGGACCCACTCAAAACCCTTCAGGACCCCCCCAAAAACCCATTCAGGATCACTCACACCCCTTCAGGACCCCCCCTAGCCCCTCCAGGACCAACTCAGACCCGTCCAGGACCCCCCCTAGCCCCTTCAGGACCCACTCAGACCCTTCCAGGACCCCCCCCCAGCCCCTTCAGGATCCACTCAGACCCTTCCAGGCCCCCTTCACACCCATTCAGGACCCCCCCCCCCACCGCACCTCTCCAGGATCCCCCAACAACCCCTTTAGGACCCCCCCCAACCCCTTCAGCACCCCCCAACAACCCTTTCAGGACCCCTCACACCTCTCCAGGACCCCCCACAACACCTTTAGGACCCCCCCACAACCCCTTCAGGACCCCTTCACAGCCATTCAGGACCCCCCAACACCCCCTTCAACACCCTCCCCCCCCCCGCACCTCTCCAGGATCCCCCAACAACCCCTTTAGGACCCCCCCCCAGAACCTCCTTCAGGACCCCCCCCAACCCCTTCAGGACCCCCCAACAACCCCTTCAGGACCCCCCCCAACCCCTTCAGGACCCCCCCTCCAACGCCTTCTGCACCCCCCAACAACCCTTCAGGACCCCCCCCAGAACCCCTTCAGGACCCCCCCCCCCCCGCACCTCTCCAGAACCCCCCAACAACCCCTTTCAGGACCCCCCCACAACCCCTTCAGGACCACCCCCCCCCCCTCGCACCTCTCCCGGATCCCCCCCCAACCCCTTTCAGGACCCCCCCCCGAACCCCTTTAGGACCCCCCCCCCCACAACCCCTTTCAGGACCCCCCCCCCCCCAACCCCTTTCAGGACCCCCCCCCAGAACCCCTTTCAGGACCCCCCCCCCAGAACCCCTTTAGGACCCCCCCCAGAACCCCTTTCAGGACCCCCCCCCCAACCCCTTTCAGGACCCCCCCCCAGAACCCCTTTAGGACCCCCCCCCCACAACCCCTTTCAGGACCCCCCCCCAGAACCCCTTTAGGACCCCCCCCCCCACAACCCCTTTCAGGACCCCCCCCCCACAACCCCTTTCAGGACCCCCCCCCAGAACCCCTTTAGGACCCCCCCCCCCACAACCCCTTTCAGGACCCCCCCCCACAACCCCTTTCAGGACCCCCCCCCCACAACCCCTTTCAGGACCCCCCCCCACAACCCCTTTAGGACCCCCCCCCAGAACCCCTTTAGGACCCCCCCCCACAACCCCTTTCAGGACCCCCCCCCACAACCCCTTTAGGACCCCCCCCCAGAACCCCTTTTAGGACCCCCCCACAACCCCTTTCAGGACCCCCCCACAACCCCTTCAGGACCACCCCCCCCCCTCGCACCTCTCCAGGATCCCCCCCCAACCCCTTTCAGGACCCCCCCCCGAACCCCTTTAGGACCCCCCCCCCACAACCCCTTTCAGGACCCCCCCCCCCCCAACCCCTTTCAGGACCCCCCCCCAGAACCCCTTTCAGGACCCCCCCCCCAGAACCCCTTTAGGACCCCCCCCAGAACCCCTTTCAGGACCCCCCCCCAGAACCCCTTTAGGACCCCCCCCCCACAACCCCTTTCAGGACCCCCCCCCAGAACCCCTTTAGGACCCCCCCCCCAGAACCCCTTTCAGGACCCCCCCCCAGAACCCCTTTTAGGACCCCCCCCCACAACCCCTTTAGGACCCCCCCCCCAACCCCTTCAGGACCCCCCCCAACCCCTTCAGGACCCCCCCAGAACCCCTTTAGGACCCCCCCCCCACAACCCCTTTCAGGACCCCCCCCCCCCACAACCCCTTTCAGGACCCCCCCCCCCCAGAACCCTTTCAGCCCCCCCGGGCCAAGCTTTGGGCTGAATCCCTGCGGCTTTGGCCAATCCCAGCGCCCCTCCCGCAGCGGTGCCAGTGCCAAGCAGCTGCCACCCTTCCCAAACGCCCCCCCCCCCAAGATTTTGGCACCCCCCCCCCCAAAACCTTTACACCCCCAAACCTCCCCCCCCCCCAGCGTCCTCCCCACCAAGGTCAAAACCAGTCGAGGGGCTTCGACCACTCCCCAAAGTGCCACTTTTCTACCCAGCCCCAAACGGGACCCTCCCTTGTGTGCCCCCCCCCCCAGCCTTGGCACTGCCAATCTTGGGGTGCCCCTTACCCTGGGCGTCCCCCCCCGAGGTGAGGACTGCGATGGCTTTGCCCACGCCCAAGGTCTCGGCGTGTCCCGAGGGTCCCTGTGGCATTTTCCTGCCTGCTGGGCACAAACCGAAGCGAGGATGGGAATGGGCTCGGAGGTGCCCCCGGGCCGGTGCCAGCTGCTGACTGCTGCCCCTCGTCTCCCGGGGCCTCAATGTGCCCCCCCCCACCATGCCCTGCCCCGGAGGAGGGAGGGAGGGAGGAGCGGGGTGGGGGTGGGCAGGAGGGGGGATGGTCTTGGCAGGTGTTGGTCTTGCTGCCCATGCTGGTGCCAGTCTGGCTGTACTGGTGCCAAGCTGGTCTCCTTACTGGTGCCAGTCTGTTCTCCCTACTGGTGCCAGTCTGGCCGTGCTAGTGCCAGTCTGTTCTCCCTACTGGTGCCAGTTTGTTCTCCCTACTGGTGCCAGTCTGGTCATACTGGTGCCAGTTTGTTCTCCCTACTGGTGCCAGTCTGGCCATACTGGTGCCAGTCTGCCTTACATACTGGTGCCAGTCTGTTCTCCCTACTGGTGCCAGTCTGGCCGTGCTGGTGCCAATCTGTTCTACTTACTGGTGCCAGTCTGGCCGTGCTGGTGCCAGTCTGTTCTCCCTACTGGTGCCAGTCTGCCTTCCATACTGGTGCCAGTCTGGTCGTACTGGTGCCAGTCTGTTCTCCCTACTGGTGCCAGTCTGGCCGTGCTGGTGCCAATCTGTTCTACTTACTGGTGCCAGTCTGGCCGTACTGGTGCCAGTCTGCTCTCCTTACTGGTGCCAGTCTGGCCGTGCTGGTGCCAGCCAGTCTGTTCTCCCTACTGGTGCCAGTCTGGCCATGCTGGTGCCAATCTGTTCTACTTACTGGTGCCAGTCTGTTCTCCCTACTGGTGCCAGTCTGGTCGTACTGGTGCCAGTCTGTTCTCCCTACTGGTGCCAGTCTGCCCTCAGTATTGGTGTGAGTCTGGCCATACTGGTGCCAGTCTGCCTTCCATACTGGTGTCAGGCTGCCTTCCATACTGGTGCCAGTCTGTTCTCCCCACTGGTGCCAGTTAGCCTTCCATACTGGTGCCAATATGCCCTCAGTATTGGTGCCAGTCTGTTCTCCTTACTGGTGCCAGTCTGTCCATACTGGTGCCAGTCTGCCCTCAGTACTGATGCCAGTCTGCCCTCAGTATTGGTGCCAGCCTGTCCATACTGGTGTCAGTCTGCCTTACATACTGGTGCCAGTCTGTCCATACTGGTGCCAGTCTGCCCTCAGTACTGATGCCAGTCTGCCCTCAGTATTGGTGCCAGCCTGTCCATACTGGTGTCAGTCTGCCTTACATACTGGTGCCAGTCTGTTCTCCTTACTGGTGCCAGTCTGTCCATACTGGTGCCAGTCTGCCCTCAGTACTGATGCCAGTCTGCCCTCAGTATTGGTGCCAGTCTGTCCATACTGGTGTCAGTCTGCCTTACATACTGGTGCCAGTCTGTTCTCCTTACTGGTGCCAGTTTGCTTTCCATACTGGTCCTAGTCTGCCTTCCTTACTCGTGCCAGTCTATTCTCACTACTGGTGCCAATCTGACCTCGGTACTGGTGCCAGTCTGTTCTCCTTACTAGCGCCAGTTTGCCTTCCATACTGGTGCCAGTTTGCCTTCCTTATTCATGCCAGCCTGTTCTCCATACTGGTGCCAGTCTGCCTTCCTTACTCATGCCAGTCTGTTCTCCATACTGGTGCCAGTCTGTCCATACTGGTGCCAGTCTGTTCTCCTTACAGGTGCCAGTCTGCCTTCCTTACTCATGCCAGCCTGTTCTTCCTACTAGTGCCAGTCTGTTCTCCTTTCTGGTGCCAGTTTGCCTTCCATAGTGGTGCTGCTCTGCCATCTGTACTGGTGCCAGTCTGTCCTCCATGCTGGTGCTGGTCTGACTTCCTTACTGGTGCCAGTCTGTTCTCCCTACTGGTGCCAGGCTGCCTTCCATACTGGTGCCAGTCTGGTCATACTGGTGCCAGTCTGTTCTCCCTACTGGTGCCAGTCTGCCTTCCATACTGGTGCCAGTCTGTTCTCCCTACTGGTGCCAGGCTGCCTTCCATACTGGTGCCAGTTTGGTCATACTGGTGCCAGTCTGTTCTCCCCACTGGTGCCAGTCTGCCTTCCATACTGGTGCCAGTCTGCCCTCCATGCTGGTGCTGGTCTGACTTCCTTACTGGAGCCAGTTTGTATTGCCTCAGCGGTGCCAGTCTGCTCTCCATGCTGGTGCCAGTCTGCCCTCTCTGCCGGTGCCAGTCTGCCCTCCCTGCCGGTGCCAGTCTGCCCTCCTTGCCGGTGCCAGTCTGTACTTACTGGTCTCAGCCTCCTCTTCACCGGTCCCAGTCTGCTCGCTGCTGTCCCCAGTGTGCCTCCTTTACTGGTCCCAGTTTGCCCTCCTTACCGGTCCCGGTCTGCCCTCCCAGCTGGCACCAGTAAGGCACTGACCTGGCAGGTGCCCCCCGCTCGGGGCAGGGGGGAGGAAGAGGAGGAAGAGGAGGGCGGCGGCGAGGGAGAGGGCGGCGGAGAGCAGCAACCGCGAGGCTTCGGGGGACAGCTCGGGGACGGTCACCATCGCCCGCGGGCACCGGGCGGCTGCGGGGCACCGGCGGGGACGGCACCGGCGGGGACAGCACCGGCGGGGACGGGATTGGCTGGGACGGGACCAGCTGGAACCGGACCAGCTGTAATGGGATCGGTTATAACGGGAGCGGCTGTAACGGGAGCGGGTTCGGTGGGAGCGGCTATAACGGGAGCGGCTATAACGGGAGCGGCTATAACGGGAGCGGCTGTAACCGGAGCGGGTTTGGTGGGATCGGCTGTAACGGGATCGGCTGTAATGGGATCGGTTATAATGGGATCGGCTGGGGTGGGATCGGCTGTGATAGGATCAGCTGTAACGGGAGCGGCTGGGATGGGATCGGCTGTAACGGGAGCGGCTGGGGTGGGATCGGCTGTGACGGGATCGGCTGGGATGGGATCAGTTAAAAGGGGATCGGCTGGGATGGGATCGGCTGTGACGGGATCGGCTGGGGTGGGATCGGCTGTAACCGGACCGGGTTTGATGGGATCGGCTGTAATGCGATCGGCTGTAACGGGATCGGCTGAGATGGGATAGGCTGGGATGGGATCAGCTATAACGGGATCGGCCGTGACAAGATCGGCTGTAATGGGATCGTCTGCAACGGGACTGGGTTTGGTGGGATCAGCTGTAACAGGACCGGCTGTGATGGGATCGGCTGTAATGGGAGCGGCTGGGATGGGATCGGCTGTAATGGGATCGGCTGTAACGGGAGCGGCTGGGATGGGATCAGTTAAAAGGGGATCGGCTGTAATGGGAGCGGCTGGGATGGGATCGGCTGTAACAGGATCAGCTGTAATGGGATCGGCTGTAACGGGATCTGCTGGGATGGGATCGGCTGTAATGGGATCGGCTGTAACGGGAGCGGCTGGGGTGGGATCGGCTGTGATAGGATCAGCTGTAACGGGATCAGCTGTAATGGGAGTGGCTGTAACAGGAGCGGCTGGGGTGGGATTGGCTGTAACGGGACTGGGTTTGGTGGGATCGGCTGTAACGGGAGCGGCTGGGATGGGATCGGCTGTAACGGGATTGGCTGTAACGGGATCGGCTGTAACGGGATCGGCTGTAACAGGATTGGCTGTGACGGGAGCGGCTGTGACGGGACCGGGTTTGATGGGATCGGCTGGGATGGGATTGTCTGTAAGGGGATCGGTTGCAACGGAATCGACTGTGATGGGATCGGCTGGGATGGGATCAGCTGTAACGGGACCGGCCAGAACAGGACCGTCTGGGATGGGATCGGCTGCAACGGGAACGGCTGTGATGGGATCAGTTAAAAGGGGATCGGCTGGCCACACCCCCATAAGTACCACCCCCAAGGGCCACACCCCCCCGTAAGTACCACCCCCAAGGGCCACACCCCCATAGATCACACCCCAAGGGCCACACCCCCATAAGTATCACCCCCAAGGGCCACACCCCCATAAGTAACACCCCCAAGGGCCACACACCCCCTAAGTAACACCCCCCAAGGGCCACACCCCCATAGGTGACACCCCCAAGGGCCACACCCCCATAAGTGACACCCCCAAGGGCCACACCCCCATAGGTGATGCCCCCAAGGGCCACACCCCCTATAGGTGACACCCCCAAGGGCCACACCCCCATAAGTACCACCCCCAAGGCCCACACCGCCATAAGTACCACCCCCAAGGGCCACACCCCCACAGGTGACACCCCCAAGGGCCACACCCCCATAAGTACCACCCCCAAGGGCCACACCCCCATAGGTCACACCCCAAGGGCCACACCCCCCATAAGTGACATCCCCAAGGGCCACACCCCATAAGTAACACCCCCCAAGAGCCACACCCCCCATAGGTGACACCCCCAAGGGCCACACCCCCATAAGTACCACCCCCAAGGCCCACACCCCCATAAGTACCACCCCCAAGGGCCACACCCCCATAAGTAACACCCCCAAGGGCCACACACCCCCTAAGTAACACCCCCCAAGGGCCACACTCCCATAGGTGACACCCCCAAGGGCCACACCCCCATAAGTGACACCCCCAAGGGCCACACCCCCATAGGTGATGCCCCCAAGGGCCACACCCCCTATAGGTGACACCCCCAAGGGCCACACCCCCATAAGTACCACCCCCAAGGCCCACACCCCCATAAGTACCACCCCCAAGGGCCACACCCCCACAGGTGACACCCCCAAGGGCCACACCCCCATAGGTGACACCCCTCAAGGGCCACACCCCCATAGGTCACACCCCCAAGGGCCACACCCCCATAAGTACCACCCCCAAAGGCCACACACCCCCATAAGTACCACCCCAAGGACCACACCCCCCATAAGTACCACCCCCAAGGGCCACACCCCCCCATAAGTACCACCCCCAAGGGCCACACCCCCATAAGTAACACCCCCAAGGGCCACACCCCCATAAGCGACACCCCCCCGAGGGCCACACCCCCATGGGTCACACCCCAAGGGCCACACCCCCACAGGTGCCCCCCCCGGCAGTCCCTTTGCCGCCCCTGGCACCCCCACGCCGCCAGGGGGCTCCCTCCCCTGCTGCCCCTCCCGCGCACTTCCGCTTCCCCTCCCTAAGTCACTTCCGCTTCCGCCTCCCTCGGCCTCTACTTCCGCTTCCGCCTTCCTCGTTGCCGGTTGCCGCCACCGAGCCCCGCGCGCGCCTTCGGGACGCTTCCGCTTCCGGTAGGGACTGAGGCAGCGGAGCGGGACCGGGACCGGTGCGGGAGGGGAGCGGGGCCGGAGCGGGCCGGGTCGGGAGGGGAGGGGAGCGGAGGGGAGCGGAGCGGCACCGGAGCGGGAGTGGGACCGGGACCGGGGCCGGGGCCGGAGCGGGAGGGGAGCGGCAGCGGCAGCGGAGCGGCACCGGAGCGGCGCCGGAGCGGGCCGGGCCGGGTCGGGTCGGGAGGGGAGGGGAGCGGGAGGGGAGCGGAGCGGCACCGGAGAGGGACCGGAGCGGGAGGGGAGCGGCACCGGGACCGGAGCGGGAGGGGAACGGCACCGGGACCGGAGCGGGACTCGAGCGGGGCCGGAGCGGGACGGGTCGGGAGCGGAGGGGAGCAAAACCGGAGCGGCACCGGAGTGGGACCGGGACCGGGGCCGGAGCGGGAGGGGAGCGGCGCCGGAGCGGGACCGGGAACGGGGCCGGAGCGGGAGGGGAGCGGCGCCGGAGCGGGCCGGGTCGGGTCGGGAGTGGAGGGGAGCGGCACCGGAGTGGGACCGGGACCGGGGCCGGAGCGGGCCGGGTCGGGAGCGGAGGGGAGCAGAACCGGAGCGGCACCGGAGCGGGCCGAGCCAAGCCGGGATGGGAGCGGAGGGCACCGGAGCGAAGCGGCCTCAGTCTCGGCCCGTCCCGGCCGCCGGTGCCGGGAACCAGCCCCGAGCCGAGCTCGGCGGTGCGGACCCCGCGGGGCCGTTCCGGGCCCGACTCGTTCTCACCGGAGCCGCGGAGCTGCCCGTTGGGACCGAGGCTTTGCCCTGACCGTTAAACTCTTCGTTCCTAGACGGAGAACCGGAGCCCAGCGCTGCGCTCCGAGCCGGGCGGCTCTTCGGGACAGCGCCGGTTCCAGCGCCGGTTCCAGCGCCGGTTCCAGCGCCCCCTCCGCCGGCCCCGGGGACTCCTCCGCTGCCGATGCGGAGCCCATGAGGATGGAGGGTCGGGAGGCGGCGCGGGGCGGCCACAGCTCCGCGTTCAAAGCCTTTCCGCTGCCCCCCCCGGCCGGGCTGCAGCAGGACCCCCCCCGCTGCCCGCCGGGCACCAAGGTACCGGCCCCGGTGCGGCCTCCCCCGCGGCCCCGGGGGGTGTTTGGGGCTTGTGGGGGTCGCTTTGCCCTTCCCCCGTGGGGCAGAGGCACCTGTGGGCAGCAGCTCTGTGCCCGGCCCTGGCGTTTGGGAGCTCTGCCCGGGAGTGCCCAGCGCTGCCCAGCCCTGGCAGTGCCCCAGGGCAGTGCCAGAGCAGAGCCCTGCCTGTGTGTGCCCAGCCCTGAGAGCCTCACCAGAGCCAGGGCAGTGCCCAAGGGCAGTGCCAGAGCAGAGCCCTGCCCGGGTGTGCCCAGCGCTGCCCAGCCCTGAGAGCCTCACCAGGGCAGTGCCAGAGCAGAGCCCTGCCCGGGTGTGCCCAGTGTTGCCCAGCCCTGGCAGTGCCCAAGGGCAGTGCCAGAGCAGAGCCCTGCCTGGGTGTGCCCAGCACTGCCCAGCCCTGAGAGCCTCACCAGAGCCAGAGCAGAGCCCTGCCCAGGTGTGCCCAGTGCTGCCCAGCCCTGAGAGCCTCGGCAGAGCAGTGCCAGAGCAGAGCCCTGCCAGGGTGTGCCCAGCACTGCCCAGCCCTGGCAGTGCCCAAGGGGAGTGCCAGAGCAGAGCCCTGCCCGGGTGTGCCCAGCGCTGCCCAGCCCTGAGAGCCTCACCAGAGCCAGGGCAGTGCCCAGGGGCAGTGCCAGAGCAGAGCCCTGCCTGGGTGTGCCCAGCGCTGCCCAGCCCTGGTAGTGCCCAGGGGCAGTGCCCCAGAGCAGAGCCCTGCCTGGGTGTGCCCAGTGTTGCCCAGCCCTGGCAGTGCCCAAGGGCAGTGCCAGAGCAGAGCCCTGCCCGGGTGTGCCCAGCACTGCCCAGCCCTGAGAGCCTCACCAGAGCCAGGGCAGTGCCCAGGGGCAGTGCCAGAGCAGAGCCCTGCCCGAGTGTGCCCAGCACTGCCCAGCCCTGAGAGCCTCACCAGAGCCAGGGCAGTGCCCAGGGGCAGTGCCAGAGCAGAGCCCTGCCTGGGTGTGCCCAGTGCTACCCAGCCCTGGCAGTGCCCCAGGGGAGTGCCAGAGCAGAGCCCTGCCTGTGTGTGCCCAGCACTGCCCAGCCCTGAGAGCCTCACCAGAGCCAGGGCAGTGCCCAGGGGCAGTGCCAGAGCAGAGCCATGCCCGAGTGTGCCCACCCATGCCCAGTTGATGGCCTCGGTGGAGCTCTGTGGGGCAGGCAGCAGGGCTGTGGGGGGGCAGGCAGCAGAGGTGTGGGGGGGCTGTGGGGGGCAGGCAGCAGGGCTGTGGGGGGGCTGTAGGGGGCAGGCAGCAGAGGTGTGGGGGGGCTGTGGGGGGCAGGCAGCAGGGCTGTGGGGGGCTGTGGGGGGGCAGGCAGCAGGGGCTGTGGGGGGCTGTGGGGGGGCAGGCAGCAGAGGTGTGGGGGGCTGTGGGGGGGCAGGCAGCAGAGGTGTGGGGGGCTGTGGGGGGGCAGGCAGCAGGGTTGTGGGGGGGCTGTGTGGGGGCAGGCAGCAGAGGTGTGGTGGGGCTGTGGGGGGCAGGCAGCAGAGCTGTGGGGGGGCTGTGTGGGGGCAGGCAGCAGAGGTGTGGGGGGCTGTGGGGGGGCAGGCAGCAGAGGTGTGGGGGGCTGTGGGGGGGCAGGCAGCAGGGCTGTGGGGGGCTGGGGGGGGCAGGCAGCAGAGCTGTGGGGGGGCTGTGTGGGGGCAGGCAGCAGAGGTGTGGTGGGGCTGTGGGGGGCAGGCAGCAGAGCTGTGGGGGGCTGTGGGGGGCAGGCAGCAGAGCTCTGGGGGGCTGTGGGGGGGCAGGCAGCAGAGCTGTGGGGGGCTGTGGGGGGCAGGCAGCAGGGCTGTGGGGGGGCAGGCAGCAGGGCTGTGGGGGGGCAGGCAGCAGGGCTATGGGGGGGCAGGCAGCAGAGGTGTGGTGGGGCTGTGGGGGGCAGGCAGCAGAGCTCTGGGGGGCTGTGGGGGGGCAGGCAGCAGAGCTGTGGGGGGCTGTGGGGGGCAGGCAGCAGGGCTGTGGGGGGGCAGGCAGCAGGGCTGTGGGGGGGCAGGCAGCAGGGCTATGGGGGGGCAGGCAGCAGAGCTGTGGGGGGCTGTGGGGGGCAGGCAGCAGAGCTGTGGGGGGCTGTGGGGGGCAGGCAGCAGAGCTCTGGGGGGCTGTGGGGGGGCAGGCAGCAGAGCTCTGGGGGGCTGTGGGGGGGCAGGCAGCAGAGGTGTGGGGGGCTGTGGGGGGCAGGCAGCAGGGCTGTGGGGGGGCAGGCAGCAGGGCTGTGGGGGGGCAGGCAGCAGGGCTATGGGGGGGCAGGCAGCAGGGGCTGTGGGGGGGCAGGCAGCAGAGCTGTGGGGGGGCTCTGGGGCTGCTCCTTTTTGCCCTGTCCCCAGGCACTCAGTGTTGGGGTTCAGTCACCCCCACAGAAGTGCCCCCCCCCAGCTTTGTGTGTGTGTGTGTGGGGGGGGGGGGTTGGGGGGGGTCTGGGCCAGCAGCAGCCCCCGGGGTTGCCTTTCCAGCCCAGCTCTGGGGTGTCTGGGAGCAATCAGGGCTCATTCCCAGGGGGAGGTCAGTAAGGAGGAGCTGTTTGGGGGTGCTGGGGGGGTGGGGGAGGGCTGAGCTGTGCTGCTGCTAACCCAATCCTGCCCCTTCCCCCCCCCAGTTCCTACCCAAACCCAGCAGCTTTGCCTGCCCAGCTGGAAATGCTTCCTCTGCCCTCAGCTCCAGCCCAGGTAAGATGTTGGCTTCTGGCTCCAAGCAGCCAAGTTTGGCTCTGCCTCCCCTCCCTCCCCCCCCCCCGGAGAGCTCAAGGAGGCTCTGCTGGCCAAGAAGGGGTCCCCAAGGGTGTCCTGGGCTCGGGGGGGGGGCATGCAGCAGGGCAAGGGAGGACTTTGTGAGCTCTGAGTGTCCCTTGCAAGCAGGTTGGGAGCCTCAGAGCCCTCTCAGCCTTTGCTCCTCACTGAGCTGCTCCAACCTCTGCAGCTCTCAAAGGCTGAAACTCAGCCCAGAGCTGCAGGCTTGGAGTTGAGGAAGCTCAAAGCAGGGCAAAGGGAGGGAGGGAGAAGGTCCTGGGGGGTGCAGGGAGAAGCCCCTGGGGGGTGCAGGGAGAAGGTCCTGGGGGGTGCAGGGAGAAGCTCCTGGGGGGGGCAGGGAGAAGGTCCTGGGGGGTGGAGGGAGAAGCTCCTGGGGGGTGCAGGGAGAAGCCCCTGGGGGGTGCAGGGAGAAGGTCCTGGGGGGGTGCAGGGAGAAGGTCCTGGGGGGTGCAGGGAGAAGCTCCTGGGGGGTGCAGGGAGAAGGTCCTGGGGGGTGCAGGGAGAAGGTCCTGGGGGGTGCAGGGAGAAGGTCCTGGGGGGTGCAGGGAGAAGCTCCTGGGGGGGTGCAGGGAGAAGCTCCTGGGGGGGTGCAGGGAGAAGCTCCTGGGGGGTGCAGGGAGAAGCTCCTGGGGGGGTGCAGGGAGAACTTCCGGGGGGGGTGCAGGGAGAAGCTCCTGGGGGGGTGCAGGGAGAAGCTCCTGGGGGGTGCAGGGAGAAGCTCCTGGGGGGTGCAGGGAGAAGCTCCTGGGGGGTGGAGGGAAGAAGCTCCTGGGGGGGTGCAGGGAGAAGCTCCTGGGGGGTGCAGGGAGAAGCTCCTGGGGGGTGGAGGGAGAAGCCCCTGGGGGGTGGAGGGAGAAGCCCCTGGGGGGGTGCAGGGAGAAGCTCCTGGGGGGTGCAGGGAGAAGCTCCTGGGGGGTGGAGGGAAGAAGCTCCTGGGGGGTGGAGGGAGAAGCCCCTGGGGGGTGGAGGGAGAAGCCCCTGGGGGGTGCAGGGAGAAGCTCCTGGGGGGTGCAGGGAGAAGATCCTGGGGGGTGCAGGGAGAAGCCCCTGGGGGGGTGCAGGGAGAAGCTCCTGGGGGGTGCAGGGAGAAGCTCCTGGGGGGTGCAGGGAGATGCCCCTGGGGGGGTGCAGGGAGAAGCCCCTGGGGGGGTGCAGGGAGAAGCTCCTGGGGGGTGCAGGGAGAAGCCCCTGGGGGGTGCAGGGAGAAGCTCCTGCAGCAGCACAGGGAGGGGAGGAGCTGCTGGGAAGCAGCTCCACAGGGCAGCAGTTGGCACTGCTGGGGCACAAGGAGGTGCCCAGGAGCCAGCAACCTGCCCTGGGGAGGGCCAAGAAGCTCCCAAGGGTGCCCTGGGGGCACTCAGCAGGGCAAGGGAGGTTCTGCTGCCCTCTGCTCTGCCCCAGGGAGGCCACAGCTGGAGGCCTGTGCCCAGCTCTGGGCTGCCCAGGGGCAGAGGGGCAGGGAAGGGCTGGGCAGAGGCCAGAGGAGGCTGGGCAGAGGCTGAGGGCCTGGAGCAGCTCTGGGAGGAGCAGAGGCTGAGCCCTGGGGCTGAGAGCCTGCAGCAGAGCAGCCCCAGAGGGCATCTGGGCAGTGCCCAGCAGGAGCTGAAGGAGCTGGGGAGGGGGCAAGAGGCTGGGGCCAGGCTGTGCTGAGTGGTGCCCAGGGGCAAGGGGCACAGAGTGGAGGGCAGCAGGAGGAGAAAGTTGTTTGGGGTGAGGGTGCCAAGGCCTGGAGCAGGCTGCCCAGAGAGGCTGTGGAGCCTCCTTGTGTGCAGAGCTGCCAACCCCCCTGGGCACTGTGCCCCTGGGCAAGCAGCTGTGGGTGCCCTGCTGGGGTTGGCACTGGGGGAGCTCCATAGGTCCCTTCCAGCCCCTGCCTGGGCAAGCTGCTGTGAGTGCCCTGCTGGCCAGGAGGGTGGAGTTGGCACTGGCTGAGCTTCAGAGCTGCCCCTGGGCAAGCTGCTGTGGGTGCCCTGCTGGGGTTGGCACTGACTGAGCTCCATAGGTCCCTTCCAGCCCCTGCCTGGGCACTGTGCCCCTGGGGCAAGCTGCTGTGGGTGCCCTGCTGGGGCAGGAGGAGGTTGGGATTGGCACTGGGTGAGCTCCATAGGTCCCTTCCAGCCCCTCCCTGGGCACTGTGCCCCTGGGGCAAGCTGCTGTGGGTGCCCTGCTGGGGGCAGGGATGGGTTTGGTCCCTGGCTGAGCTCTGGAGGTCCCTTCCAGCCCTCTCCCTTCCTGTCCCTCTCTCTCCTGACCTCTCTCCTGTCTCTCTCCTGCAGATCTCTCCTGCCCTGAGGCCTTCCCAGCAGCCGTGGAGCAGCCTCGGGGCTTTGGCACCAGTGCCAATGGGCAGTGGAGGGGGTTGGGCCCTCCCTGCCTGGGCAGCCTCCCGCAGAAGCCGAGGCTGAGCCGAGGAGGTTCCTACCTGGAAGCTCGAAAGACCTCCAGGTGTGTCCTGCCCCTCCCCCCCCCGGCCCTGAGGGGACTCCCAGGGGGTAGGGGTGGGGGTGGGGTTGGCTGCTCCTGGTTGGTTGGGCTTGGTGGGCACTGCTCTGGGTGGCAAAGTGCCTGGGTGGGAGCCAAGGAGTGGAGGAGATGACTGCAGCTGGGGGCTGGGCACCAGTGGGGTCCATGCAGGGCACAGCTCTGGGCACAGCTCTGCTCAGTGTCTGCATGGCTGAGCTGGGGCAGGGCATGGAAGCTGCCCTGGGCAGCTGCAGATGGCATCTCCTGGCCCTAGTGGGTGAGGGACAGGCTGTGGTGGTGCCCATATGGCCCTGTGGTGGGTGAGGGACAGGCTGGGGAGGTGCCCACCTGGCTGTGGTGGTGCCCATCTGGACTTGACTAAAGCCTTTGGCACCAGGCCCGAAAGCATCACCTGGAGAAGCTCCAGGCTGGGCTTGGTGGGCACTGCTCTGGGTGGCAAAGTGCCTGGGTGGGAGCCAAAGAGTGGAGGAGATGACTCCAGCTGGGGGCTGGGCACCAGTGGGGTCCATGCAGGGCACAGCTCTGGGCACAGCTCTGCTCAGTGTCTGCATGGCTGAGCTGGGGCAGGGCATGGAGGCTGCCCTGGGCAGCTGCTGAGGGCTTGGAGGCTCTGCAGAGGGCCCTGGGCAGGCTGGAGCCAGGGCTGAGGGCACTGGGATGAGGGCACCAAGGGCTGGAGCCTGCCCTGGGGGCACAACAAGCCCAGGAGGGCTCCAGGCTGGGGGCAGAGGGGATGGGAACTGCCCCCAGGGGAAGAAGGAGCTGGGGGGGGTTGGTGGCAGCAGCTGGAGCTGAGCCAGGGGGTGCCCAGGTGGGCAAGGAGGGCAGCAGCAGCCTGGGCTGGCACAGCAGGAGCAGGGCAGGGATTGTGCCCCTGCAGTGGGCAGTGGGGAGGGCAGAGGTGGGGGCAGGGTTGGGCAGCTGAGTGGCAGGAGGGCAGTGAGGAGCTGCAGCAGAGGCAGAGAAGGGAGTGGAGGTGGGGAAGGGTCTGGAGGAGAGGCTGGGGAGGAGCAGCTGAGGGAGCTGGGGGGCTGGGGGGGGTGAGGCTGAAGCTGCCCCCCCAGGGGTAGCAGGAGCTGGGGGGGAGCAGTTGGTGCCAGCAGCTGGAGCTGAGATCTGCACCCTCAGGGCAGCTGGGGGAGGGGAGGGCATCCTGGGGGGTGAAGGAGGTTTGGGTGTCCCCAGGGTGGGCATTTGGGTGGGGGCTTTGGAGCTCCTGGGGGGGCTTTGGAGCTCTTGGGGGGGGGCTTTGGAGCTCTTGGGGGGGGGCTTTGGAGCTCTTGTGGGGGGGCTTTGGAGCTCTTGGGTGGGGGCTTTGGAGCTCTTGGGGGGGGTTTGGAGCACTTGGGTGGGGGCTTTGGAGCTCCTGGGGGGGAGCTTTGGAGCTCTTGGGGGGGGTGTGAGCTTTGGGGGGGCTTTGGAGCACTTGGGTGGGGGCTTTGGAGCTCTTGGGTGGGGGTTGTGAGCTTTGGGGGGGCTTTGGAGCTCTTGGGGGGGCTTTGGAGCTCTTGGGGGGGCTTTGGAGCTCTTGAGGGGGGGTTGTGAGCTTTGGGGGGGCTTTGGAGCTCTTGGGTGGGGGCTTTGGAGCTCTTGGGGGGGGGGTTGTGAGCTTTGGGGGTCTTTGGAGCTCTTGGGGGGGGTTTGGAGCACTTGGGTGGGGGCTTTGGAGCTCCTGGGGGGGAGCTTTGGAGCTCTTGGGGGGGGTGTGAGCTTTGGGGGGGCTTTGGAGCTCTTGGGGGGGCTTTGGAGCACTTGGGTGGGGGCTTTGGAGCTCTTGGGTGGGGGTTGTGAGCTTTGGGGGGGCTTTGGAGCTCTTGGGGGGGCTTTGGAGCTCTTGGGGGGGCTTTGGAGCTCTTGAGGGGGGGTTGTGAGCTTTGTGGGGGCTTTGGAGCTCTTGGGGGGGGGGGTTGTGAGCTTTGGGGGTCTTTGGAGCTCTTGGGGGGGGTTTGGAGCACTTGGGTGGGGGCTTTGGAGCTCCTGGGGGGGAGCTTTGGAGCTCTTGGGGGGGGTGTGAGCTTTGGGGGGGCTTTGGAGCACTTGGGTGGGGGCTTTGGAGCTCTTGGGTGGGGGTTGTGAGCTTTGGGGGGGCTTTGGAGCTCTTGGGGGGGCTTTGGAGCTCTTGAGGGGGGGCTTTGGAGCTCTTGAGGGGGGGTTGTGAGCTTTGGGGGGGCTTTGGAACTCTTGGGTGGGGGCTTTGGAGCTCTTGGGGGGGGCTTTGGAGCTCTTAGGGGGGAGCTTTGGAGCTCTTGGGGGGGGGCTTTGGAGCACTTGGGTGGGGGCTTTGGAGCTCTTAGGGGGGAGCTTTGGAGCTCTTGGGAGGGGGGGTTGTGAGCTTTGGGGGGGCTTTGGAGCTCTTGGGGGGGCTTTGGAGCTCTTGAGGGGGGGTTGTGAGCTTTGGGGGGGCTTAGGAGCTCCTGGGTGGGGGATGTTAGCTCTTGGGGGGGCTCTGAAGCTTTTGGGGGGGGGCTGTAACCTTTGACCCCCGCTGTTTTTTGGGGGGGGGGGGCAGGTGTCTGAGCTCTGGGCTGGCTCTCAGCCAGCTCAGCCCCAGGTGCTGAGGGTCCCTGAGCAGCTTTGCCTTTGCTTGGCTCGGGGGGGGGGGTGGGGGAGAGAGAGAGAGACCCAGAGCAAGGTTTTGGGGGGGTGCAGGCAGGCAGGAGGGGGGGGGAGGGGCTCTGCTCCATGGTTCATCTTTGCCCTTCCCCCCACTCTCCCCTCCCCCCCCCGGCAGTGGCAGCTCCAACAGCTTCGTGGGCAGGTCCAGCCCCCACGGCCACTCCTCAGCATTCCCACTCAAGCCTGCAGCCAGCCCCTCCCGGGGGGGGCTCTGCCGACGAGGCCTGCTCAGCCCCAAGAAGACCCCCAGGAGGTTCATCAGCACTGCAGAGGAGGTGAGGGGGAGGGGAGGGGGTGGGGAGAGGAAGGGGGAGAAGGGTGGGAAGAGTTGAGGGGGGAGGAGAGGTGAGAGGAGGAGGAGGGTGGGGAGAGGTGAGAGGAAGAGGGAGGTGAGAGGGAGAGGTGAGAGGAGGAGGATGGAGAGAGGAAGGGAGAGAGGGGTGGGAAGAGTTGAGGGAGAGGAGAGGTGAGAGGAGGAGAGAGGGGAGAGGAGGAGGGAGGGGATAGGGGGAGGAGAGGAGAGGTGAGAGGAGGAGGAGGGTGGGGAGAGGGGGAGGAGAGGTGAGAGGAGGAGGAGGAGGAGGATGGGGAGAGGCAGGGAGAGAAGGGTGGGAGGAGTTGAGGGAGAGGAGAGGTGAGAGGAGGAGGAGAGTGGGGAGAGGGGGAGGAGAGGTGAGAGGAAGAGGGAGGTGAGAGGGAGAGGTGAGAGGAGGAGGAGGAGGATGGGGAGAGGCAGGGAGAGAAGGGTGGGAGGAGTTGAGGGAGAGGAGAGGTGAGAGGAGGAGGGGGGAGAGGAGGAGGAGGGTGGGGAGAGGCAGAGGGGAAGAGTCAGAGGGAGAGGGTGGGAAGAGGAGGAGGAGGAGAGGTGAGGGAGAGGATGGGGGTTGGGCACCGCTGCCAAGGAACAGGAGGGCAGGAGGTGCCCCCCAGGGTGCCCCAGGGCAGGAGGTGCCCTCAGGGTGCCCCAGGGCAGGAGATGCCCCTCAGGGTGCCCAGGGCAGGAGATGCCCCTCAGGGTGCCCAGGGCAGGAGATGCCCTCAGGGTGCCCCAGGGCAGGAGGTGCCCTCAGGGTGCCCCAGGGCAGGAGGTGCCCTCAGGGTGCCCCAGGGCAGGAGGTGCCCTCAGGGTGCCCCAGGGCAGGAGGTGGCCTCAGGGTGCCCCAGGGCAGGAGATGCCCCTCAGGGTGCCCCAGGGCAGGAGGTGCCCTCAGGGTGCCCAGGGCAGGAGGTGCCCTCAGGGTGCCCAGGGCAGGAGATGCCCCTCAGGGTGCCCCAGGGCAGGAGATGGCCTCAGGGTGCCCCAGGGCAGGAGATGGCCTCAGGGTGCCCCAGGGCAGGAGGTGCCCTCAGGGTGCCCAGGGCAGGAGATGCCCCTCAGGGTGCCCAGGGCAGGAGGTGCCCTCAGGGTGCCCCAGGGCAGGAGGTGCCCTCAGGGTGCCCCAGGGCAGGAGGTGCCCTCAGGGTGCCCAGGGCAGGAGATGGCCTCAGGGTGCCCCAGGGCAGGAGATGCCCTCAGGGTGCCCCAGGGCAGGAGGTGCCCTCAGGGTGCCCAGGGCAGGAGATGCCCCTCAGGGTGCCCCAGGGCAGGAGATGGCCTCAGGGTGCCCCAGGGCAGGAGATGGCCTCAGGGTGCCCCAGGGCAGGAGATGGCCTCAGGGTGCCCAGGGCAGAAGATGCCCTCAGGGTGCCCAGGGCAGGAGATGGCCCCAGGGCAGGAGGTGGCCTCAGGGGGCCCCAGGGCAGGAGATGGCCTCAGGGTGCCCCGGGGCAGGAGATGCCCTCAGGGTGCCCAGGGCAGGAGATGCCCTCAGGGTGCTCAGGGGCAGTGTTGGAGCCTTCATCCCTGTGCTTGTGCTGCTGCCCAGGGCTGGGCAGTGCTGGGGGTGAGGCTTGGGCTCTCCTGGGAGCTCTCTCCCAGCTCAGCTCTCTGCCCCTTGCCCTGCTGGAAGCCTTGGCAGGGGCCCTGGCAGTGCCTGCCCGCTGGGGGGAGGCTCTGCTGGGCACTGCCCTGCCCCTTGCTGAGGGCCTCCTGTGCTTCCTCCCCTGCAGACCGTCCGGGAGGAGGAGAGGGAGATCTACAGGCAGCTGCTGCAGATGGTCACAGGCAAACAGTTCTGCACCTCCAAGCCCTCTGCCCTCTTCCCCTTCCACCTGTGAGTGCTTCCCACCTCCCTTCCCTCCCCTCCCTCCCTCCTGCTGCCCACTCAGGACCTGACTTTGCTCCTTCTCCCTAGCTCCAGGTGTTCCAATTCCACCAAACCCATCCTGAAGGAGCCTCCTCCTCCTCCTCCTCCTCCTCCTCCTCCCAGCACCAGCTCCAAGCTGTTTGAAACTGCCAACCTGGCCCCAGCAGCTACCCCAGTGCCCAGGAGCTGCCAACCTAGCACCAGCAGCCACCCCAGTGCCCAGGAGGGGCACAAACCACCTCTCTACTCCACCCCCACCTACTCTTCCAGCATCTTCCAGTCCAGGAACTCCACTGCCCAGCACCAGCAGGACAAGCAACCAGCACCCAGCAGCCAGTCTGAAGGTAACAGCAACCAGAGCTGGCTCCTGGAATGGGCCTTGGGGTTGGAAAGGACCTCAAGGGATCAGCCAATGCCAACCCCTTGGTGCCCTTTGGGCATCCTCCTCGTGGGTTCTTGGCTGCTCCTCTCACCTCTTGATTGTGAGGTGGCTTCAGTCCATCACCTTTCTTCTCCTCCTCCTCCTCTTCCTCAGGTTCAGACTCTGTCATTCTACTCAAGGTCAAGGACCCCAGAACCCCAACACCGAGGTGAGAAGCTGCCTGCTGGGCTCTGGAGGGGGTGGGGTGGGTTGTGGCAGCTCTTGGGTGGAGGTGAGAAGGCAGAGGAAGAGGAGAAGGGCAGGGGGAGTGGGGGGCAGGAGGAGGAGGAGGATGAGGGTGGGGGGGCAGGAGGAGGATGGGGGGCAGGAGGAGGAGGAGAGGGACAGGAGGAGGATGAGGGTGGGGGGGCAGGAGGAGGATGGGAGGCAGGAGAAGGAGGAGGATGGAAGGGGGCAGGAGGAGGAGGAGGATGGAAGGGGGCAGGAGGAGGAGGAGGAGGATGGAAGGGGGCAGGAGGAGGAGGAGGAGGATGGGGGGAGGAGGAGGAGGAGGATGGGGAGGCAGGAGGAGGAGGAGGATGGGGAGGCAGGAGGAGGAGGAGGATGGGGAGGAGGAGGAGGAGGATGGGGGGCAGGAGGAGAAGGAAGATGGAAGGGGGCAGGAGGAGGAGGACTTGGGGCAGGAGGAGGAGGATGGGGGGGCAGGAGGAGGAGAATGGAGGATGAGGAGGAGGAGGAGGATGGGAAGCAAGAGGAGGAGGATGGGGGGCAGGAGGAGAAGGAGGATGGAAGGGGGCAGGAGGAGGAGGAGGATAGGGAGGCAGGAGGAGGAGGAGGATGGGGAGGGGGCAGGAGGAGGAGGATAGGGAGGCAGGAGGAGGAGGAGGATGGGGAGGGGGCAGGAGGAGGAGGATAGGGAGGCAGGAGGAGGAGGAGGATGGGGAGGGGGCAGGAGGAGGAGGATGGGGAGGCAGGAGGAGGAGGAGGATGGGGAGGCAGGAGGAGGAGGAGGATGGGAGGGGGCAGGAGGAGGAGGAGGATGGGAGGGGGCAGGAGGAGGAGGAGGATGGGGGGCAGGAGGAGGATGGGGGGCAGGAGGAGGAGGAGGATGGGGAGGAGGAGGAGGATGGGGAGGCAGGAGGAGGAGGAGGATGGGGGAGAGGAGGAAGATGGGGGGCAGGAGGAGAAGGAGGATGGAAGGGGGCAGGAGGAGGAGGATGGGGAGGCAGGAGGAGGAGGATGGGAGGGGGCAGGAGGAGGAGGATGGGGAGGGGAAGGAGGAGGATGGGGAGGAGGAGGAAGATGGGAGGGGGCAGGAGGAGGATGGAAAGCAGGAGGAGGAGTGGGGCAGGAGGAGAAGGGGCTGAGGAGGAAGAAGTATTTGGTGCTGGAGAAGCTTTGGGGGCTGCCTCTGAGAGCTTCCCCAGGGGCCAGGGGGGCACTGGCAGGAGTCTCTGCAGCTCTCAGCTGTGCTCAGGTGCTGACTCCTCAGCCAGTGCCACCCTTGCCCCCGAGAGGGGCACACTCAGACCTCTCTCCCCCCCTTCCAGCCTCCCATTCTTCCAGGCAGAGCTGTGGATCAAGGAACTGTGAGTGGAGAGCTTTGGGCTGCTGCTGGGGGGAGATGAAACTGCCTGAGGGGTGGCAGGGGCTGGAGGGACCAGCAGAGGTCACCCAGGGCTGTGCCCAGCCAGAGCAGGCTGCTCAGGGCATCAACCAACCTGCCCTGGGGATGGTGCCAGGGGTGGGGCAGCTCCAGCCTCTGTGGGCAACCTGGGATGGGTCCAGGGATGGAGCTTCCACCACTTCTTTGGTCAACCTAGGATAGGATCTCATGTCCCATTCCTCTGGGCAGCCTGGGGTGGTGCCAGGGGTTGGGCATCTCCTACCTCTTTGGGCAGCCTGGGGTGGTGCCAGGGGTTGGGCATCTCCTACCTCTTTGGGCAGCCTGGGATGATGCCAGGGGTTGGGCATCTCCCAGCTCTGAGCAGCCTGGGATGATGCCAGGGGTTGGGCATCTCCCAGCTCTGAGCAGCCTGGGATGGTGCCAGGGGTTGGGCATCTCCCAGCTCTGAGCAGCCTGGGGTGGTGCCAGGGGTTGGGCATCTCCTACCTCTTTGGGCAGCCTGGGGTGGTGCCAGGGGTTGGGCATCTCCTACCTCTTTGACCAACCTTGGGTAGGGTCTCATGTCCCACTCCTCTGGCCAACCTGGAATGGTTCCATGCATGGATCCTCTCCAGCCTCTCTGCCCAGCCTGGGCTGCTTCCAGGGCTTGGGCATCTCCTACTTCTGCCCAGCCTGGGCTGCTTCCAGGGCTTGGGCATCTCCTCCTTCTGCCCAGCCTGGGCTGCTTCCAGGGCTTGGGCATCTCCTCCTTCTGCCCAGCCTGGGCTGCTTCCAGGGCTTGGGCATCTCCTCCTTCTGCCCAGCCTGGGGTGGTCCGAGGGGTTGGGCATCTCCCAGCTCTGAGCAGCCTGGGATGATGCCAGGGCTTGGGCATCTCCTTCTTCTGCCCAGCCTGGGCTGCTTCCAGGGCTTGGGCATCTCCTCCTTCTGCCCAGCCTGGGCTGCTTCCAGGGCTTGGGCATCTCCTCCTTCTGCCCAGCCTGGGGTGGTCCGAGGGGTTGGGCATCTCCCAGCTCTGAGCAGCCTGGGATGATGCCAGGGCTTGGGCATCTCCTTCTTCTGCCCAGCCTGGGCTGCTTCCAGGGCTTGGGCATCTCCTCCTTCTGCCCAGCCTGGGCTGCTTCCAGGGCTTGGGCATCTCCTAGCTCTGGGCAACCTGGGATGGGTCCATGCATGGATCCTCTCCAGCCTTCTGCCCAGCCTGGGGTAGTTCCAGAGCTTGGGCATCTCCTCCTTCTGCCCAGCCTGGGCTGGTTCCAGGGCTTGGGCATCTCCTCCTTCTGCCCAGCCTGGGCTGGTTCCAAGGCTTGGGCATCTCCTCCTTCTGCCCAGCCTGGGCTGCTTCCAGGCCTGGATCTTCTCCCTCCACCTCTTGCCAACCTGGGCCAGGCTCTCCTCACTCCTCCTCCTGAACTCCTTTTCCCTCCACTCTTGAATTTCCCTCTCCTGCTTTCCAACCCTCCCCTCCTTGTCCTATCCCAACAAGACCCTTCTGAAAAGGCCTTCCCAGCATTTTGGCAGCTCTTGGAAGGCCACCAGGAGGTCTCCTTGGGGCTCTCCTCAAGCTGCCCCCAGAAGGTCTCCTTGGGGCTCTCCTCCTCAAGCTGACCCCCAGAAGGTCTCCTTGGGGCTCTCCTCAAGCTGCCCCCAGAAGGTCTCCTTGGGGCTCTCCTCCTCAAGCTGACCACCAGAAGGTCTCCTTGGGGCTCTCCTCCTCAAGCTGACCCCAGAAGGTCTCCTTGGGGCTCTCCTCAAGCTGACCCCCAGAAGGTCTCCTTGGGGCTCTCCTCAAGCTGCCCCCAGAAGGTCTCCTTGGGGTTCTCCTCAAGCTGACCCCCAGAAGGTCTCCTTGGGGTTCTCCTCAAGCTGACCACCAGAAGGTCTCCTTGGGGCTCTCCCCCTCAAGCTGCCCCCAGAAGGTCTCCTTGGGGTTCTCCTCCTCAAGCTGCCCCCAGAAGGTCTCCTTGGGGTTCTCCCCCTCAAGCTGACCCCCAGAAGGTCTCCTTGGGGTTCTCCCCCTCAAGCTGCCCCCAGAAGGTCTCCTTGGGGTTCTCCTCCTCAAGCTGCCCCCAGAAGGTCTCCTTGGGGTTCTCCCCCTCAAGCTGACCCCCAGAAGGTCTCCTTGGGGTTCTCCTCCTCAAGCTGCCCCCAACCCCCCCAGGACCAGCGTCTACGACTCGCGAGCGCGGGAGAGGTGGCGACAGATCGAGGAGCAGAAGGCTTTGGCCTTGCAGCTGCAGAGCCAGGTGGGTACTGGAGAGCTCCAAGCCCCAGATGCCAACCACCCAACCAACCAAGAGGTCCCAGGGCATCAGCAGAAGTTGTCTCCTTTTGAGCTCTGCTGTCTCCTTTGCTCCCTCTCCCCACGGGGCTGGGGTGGTTGGGATGAAAAGCTTCCTCCTGCAGCCCCTCTCAGGAGCTCTGCCCCAGGGAATCGATCAGGCAGGGTTGGAAGGCACCACAAGGATCAGGCAGTGCCAACCTCTCCCCCCTGCCATGCCCAGGGACACCTCACACCAGAGCAGGCTGCCCACAGCCTCCCCCAGCCTGGCCTGAAACCCCTCCAGGGCTGAGGCTTCCAGCACCTCCCTGGGCAGCCTGTGCCAGGCTCTCAGCACCCTCCTGCTGAAGAGCTTCTTCCTCACCTCCAGGCTGACCCTACCCATGTCCAGCTCTGCTCCACCCCCCCCAGTCCTGTCACTCCCTGGCAGCCTAAAAAGTCCCTCCCCAGCCTTCTTGTAGCCCCCTTCAGCTCCTGGAAGGTCCCAGGGAGGTCCCCTGGGAGCCTTCTCCTCTCCAGCCTGCACAGCCCCAACTGCCTCAGCCTCTCCCCGCAGCAGAGCAGCTCCAGGCCTCTGCTCCCCCTCTTGGCCCTTCTCTGGGCCCCTTCCAGCCCCTCCACATCCCTCTTGTGCCAGGGGCTCCAGAGCTGCCTGCAGTGCTCCAGGCTGGCTCTCAGCAGTGGGGAGCAGAGGGGGAGGATCACTTCCCTCTCCCTGCTGCCCTCTCTGCTCTGCCTGCAGCCCCCCAGGCTCTGCTTGCTCTCTGGGCTGCAGGTGCCCACTGCTGCCTGCTGTTGAGCTTCTCCTCCCCCAGCACCTTCCAAGTGCCTCTGGTCAGGGTTGCTCTCCAGCCTGGCACTGCCCAGCTTGGCATTGCCTCGAGCCAGCTGCCAGGAGCTCATGGGCAGGTCTCTGCCTGCAGAGGCTGCAGGAGCACTGTGCAGGACCTGATGGACCTCACCCTTGGAGTGCCCCTGGAGAAGGAGATCCCTGTGCCAGTGGTGCCCAAGGAGGCTGCTCTCCAGCCTGGCACTGCCCAGCTTGGCATTGCCTCGACCCAGCTGCCAGGAGCTCATGGGCAGGTCTCTTCCCTGCAGAGGCTGCAGGAGCAGGAGCACTCTGTGCAGGACCTGGTGGACCTCAACCTTCGTGTGCCCCTGGAGAAGGAGATCCCTGTGACAGTGGTGCCCGAGGAGAAGGAGGATGCCAGGGCAGGGGATGGGGAGGAGGAGTTCCCAGAGATCACTGAGGTGAGGCTGGTGGCCACGGGCAGGAGGTGGTGACAAAGGGAGGCCCAAAGGGGTTGGGGTGGGTCAGAGCTGTTGGGGTGGGTCAGAGCTGTTGGCATGGGTCAGAGCTGTTGGTGTGGGTCAGAGCTGTTGGGGTGGGTCAGAGCTGTTGGCATGGGTCAGAGCTGTTGGCGTGGGTCAGAGCTGTTGGGGTGGGTCAGAGCTGTTGGGATGGGTCAGAGCTGTTGGGGTGGGTCAGAGCTGTTGGCATGGGTCAGAGCTGTTGGTATGGGTCAGAGCTGTTGGCATGGGTCAGAGCTGTTGGTATGGGTCAGAGCTGTTGGTATGGGTCAGAGCTGTTGGGGTGGGTCAGAGCTGTTGGCATGGGTCAGAGCTGTTGGTGTGGGTCAGAGCTGTTGGCGTGGGTCAGAGCTGTTGGGGTGGGTCAGAGCTGTTGGCATGGGTCAGAGCTGTTGGTATGGGTCAGAGCTGTTGGCGTGGGTCAGAGCTGTTGGGGTGGGTCAGAGCTGTTGGGGTGGGTCAGAGCTGTTGGCATGGGTCAGAGCTGTTGGTATGGGTCAGAGCTGTTGGCATGGGTCAGAGCTGTTGGCGTGGGTCAGAGCTGTTGGTATGGGTCAGAGCTGTTGGGGTGGGTCAGAGCTGTTGGCGTGGGTCAGAGCTGTTGGTGTGGGTCAGAGCTGTTGGTATGGGTCAGAGCTGTTGGTATGGGTCAGAGCTGTTGGGGTGGGTCAGAGCTGTTGGTATGGGTCAGAGCTGTTGGGGTGGGTCAGAGCTGTTGGGGTGGGTCAGAGCTGTTGGCATGGGTCAGAGCTGTTGGTATGGGTCAGAGCTGTTGGTATGGGTCAGAGCTGTTGGGGTGGGTCAGAGCTGTTGGCGTGGGTCAGAGCTGTTGGCGTGGGTCAGAGCTGTTGGTGTGGGTCAGAGCTGTTGGCGTGGGTCAGAGCTGTTGGCATGGGTCAGAGCTGTTGGGGTGGGTCAGAGCTGTTGGTATGGGTCAGAGCTGTTGGGGTGGGTCAGAGCTGTTGGGATGGGTCAGAGCTGTTGGGGTGGGTCAGAGCTGTTGGCATGGGTCAGAGCTGTTGGCATGGGTCAGAGCTGCTCCTGTGGCCATCTCCGTGGTCCTCTCCCCCCCCCCTCCCCAAGGCTGATCCTGCCCCCACCAAGCCCTGGCTTGGAATCCTTCCTCATGGCTGGCTTGAACCTGCCCTGGGCCACCTTGAGGCCATCTCCTCTTGGCCTGGTCCTTGTTGCTTGGCAGCAGAGCCCCTTGGGGTCACACACTGCAGTGGTTTGGGTTGGGAGGGACCCTTGGAGATCCAGGCCAGGGCAGCACCAAGCTCCTGGCCCTCAGCACCACAGCTGCAGGGCTTGGAAGCACCTCCAGGCATGGAAGCCTCCAACACTGCCCCTGAGCAGCCTGGCTCAGGCCTTGAGCCAATCCTTCCAGGGCAGAAGTTCCTCCTCATGGCCAAGCTGAACCTACCCTGGGGACCCCTGGAGGTCATCTCCATCACTTAGGAGATCTCAGCCCCAACCTCCTCTCAGCAACTTGGGGGGGGGGGGGGCTCTCCTCCAACCTCCCCACCCCCAGCTGCTCCTCACAAGCTCTTCCTCCAGCCCCTTCCTCATCTCCATTCCCCTTCTCTATCCTTCCCCCTCCCCACCTCCATGTCCCACTCCACTCAAGCAGCCTCAATCTCCCTCTGCCTGTTGAAATGGAGGAGGAGAGACCACAGCTGCCTCTGAGCCCTGACTCTTGAGGGGGGTGGGGAGGGCACAGAACTTCTCCTCCCCCCTCCTCCTCCTCTCAGCTCTCTCTGCCTTGGCCCTGCAGGAGATGGAGAAGGAGATCAAGAATGTGTTCAGAGGAGGGAACCAGGACGAGGTCCTGAGTGAGGCTTTCCGCTTGACCATCACCAGGAAGGACCTCCAGACCCTCAGCAACCTCAACTGGCTCAACGATGAGGTGAGGGGCAGCTGCCCCCCTGGGCACCTTGCCAGGGCTGCTGGCAAGAGGCTGGCACCCAAAGGTGCTGCTGGCAAAGCAGAGTTGGGTTTGAAGGTTGAAGGTTGATTCCTCCATCGGCTGCTCCTGCTCAGGCCCTTGCAGAGCCAGGCCAAAGCTTTGCCCCCAAGGCAGCAGCAAGCTCTGGTGCTTGGAAGCCAGAGCCAGGTGGGCACCACCAGGGCCAGGTGGGCACCTCCACAGACTGTCCCTCACTCACCACAGCCAGGTGGGCACCTCCCCAGCCTGTCCCTCACCCACCAGGGCCAGGTGGGCACCTCCACAGCCTGTCCCTCACTCACCACGGCCAGGTGGGCACCTCCACAGCCAGGTGGGCACCTCCCCAGCCTGTCCCTCACCCACCAGAGCCAGGTGGGCACCACCAGGGCCAGGTGGGCACCTCCACAGCCTGTCCCTCATCCACCACGGCCAGGTGGGCACCTCTCCAGCCTGTCCTTCACCCACCACGGCCAGGTGGGCACCTCCCCAGCCTGTCCCTCACCCACCAGGGCCAGGTGGGCACCTCCCCAGCCTGTCCCTCACCCACCACGGCCAGGTGGGCACCACCACAGCCTGTCCCTCACCCACCAGGGCCAGGTGGGCACCTCCCCAGCCTGTCCCTCACCCACCACGGCCAGGTGGGCACCACCACAGCCTGTCCCTCACCCACCAGGGCCAGGTGGGCACCTCCCCAGCCTGTCCTTCACCCACCACGGCCAGGTGGGCACCTCCCCAGCTTGTCCCTCACCCACCACAGGCCAGGTGGGCACCTCCCCAGCCTGTCCCTCACCCACCACAGGCCAGGTGGGCACCTCCCCAGCCTGTCCCTCACCCACCACAGGCCAGGTGGGCACCTCCCCAGCCTGTCCCTCACCCACCACAGGCCAGATGGCCACCACCACAGCCTGTCCCTCACCCACCAGGGCCAGATGGCCACCACCACACCCAGGTGGGCACCTCCACAGCCTGTCCCTCACCCACCAGGGCCAGATGGACACCTCCACAGCCAGGTGGGCACCTCCCCAGCCTGTCCCTCACCCACCACAGCCAGGTGGGCACCTCCCCAGCCTGTCCCTCACCCACCACAGCCAGATGGCCACCACCACAGCCTGTCCCTCACCCACCAGGGCCAGATGGCCACCACCACAGCCAGGTGGGCACCTCCACAGCCTGTCCCTCACCCACCAGGGCCAGATGGGCACCTCCACAGCCAGGTGGGCACCTCCACAGACTGTCCCTCATCCACCACAGCCAGGTGGGCACCTCCCCAGCCTGTCCCTCACCCACCACAGCCAGATGGGCACCTCCCCAGCCTCTCCCTCACCCCCCAAACCTCCTCCCCCTGAACTTTATCTCTTAACCTTAGCAACCCCCCATAGGAGAGGACCATTGAGAGAGGCCAAACCTTGCCTCGAAGCCCTTCTGAGCCCTTTCAACCTCTCTTAGATGCTGCTTTTTGGTCTCCTTCCTCTCCAGATCATCAATTTCTACATGAACCTGCTGATGGAAAGGAGCAAAGAGAAAGGGCTGCCAGCAGTCCATGCCTTCAACACCTTCTTCTTCACCAAGCTGAAGACAGCAGGGTACCAGGCTGTCAAAAGGTGGACCAAGAAAGTGGACATCTTCTCTGTGGACCTCCTCCTGGTGCCAATCCATCTGGGAGTCCATTGGTGCTTGGCAGTGAGTGCTGAGTTTGGGGGGTTCAAAGTCCTCAGGGAGGAGGGGATCAGCCATGGGGTTGGGGGGGGAGAGGCTTCTGAGCAGGGTTTTAAGAGGGTGGAAGGGTTTGGGGGGGTGGGGATGGAGTCAGAGAAGGGTTTAGGTTGGAAGGGAGAGGTCCTGCTAGGAGAGGTCACTGAAGGTCACATCCAGGCTGGTGCTGAGCATCTGCAGGGAGGTTGTGGAGCACAGAAGCAGGGCACCCACAGCAGCTTGCCCCAGGGGCACAGTGCCCAGGCAGGGGCTGGAAGGGACCTCTGGAGATCAGCCAGTGCCAACCCCAGCAGGGCACCCACAGCAGCTTGCCCAGGGGCACAGTGCCCAGGAGGGTTGGCAGCTCTGCACACAAGGAGGCTCCACAGCCTCT
>NW_026974570.1:0-79929 GCF_015220805.1 Pogoniulus pusillus
CCATCACCCTAAACCCATCCCCAGCACCCCCAAACCACCCTCAGGACTCCCCCAAATTCACCCCCAGCACCCCCAAACCGACTTCTTCCTCCGCGCCCAGAATCCAGCTCTGGGTTCTCTCTCCCCTGCCAATTCCCTCCCCTGTGCCCCCCTCATTGGCTCTCTGAGCCCCCCCAGAAACACCCCCAGCCCCCCCCAAACTGTCTGCACCCCAAAACTATCCCCACGACCCCCCCCCGGACCCCCCAAATTCACCCCCAGCACCCCCAAACCGACTTCTGCCTCCGCGCCCAAACTCCAGCTCTGGGTTCTCACCCCCCTCAAATTCCCTCCCCTGTGCCCCCCTCATTGGCTCTCTGAGCCCCCCCAAAAGCACCCCCAGAGCCCCCCCAAACTTCCATCATCCTAAACCCATCCCCAGCACCCCCAAAACCACCCTCAGGACCCCCCCCAAATTCACCTCCAGCACCCCCAAACTGACTTCTGCCTCCGCGCCCAAACTCCAGCTCTGGGTTCTCACCCCCCTGCCAGTTCCCTCTCCTGTGCCCCCCTCATTGGCTCTCTGAGCCCCCCCAAAATCACCCCCAGGGCCCCCCCAAACTTCTATCACCCTAAACCCACCCCCAGCACCCCCAAACCACCCTCAGGACACCCCCAAATTCACCCCCAGCACCCCCAAAATGACTTCTGCCTCCGCGCCCAGAATCCAGCTCTGGGTTCTCTCTCCTCTTCCAATTCCCTCCCCTGTGCCCCCCTCATTGGCTCTCTGAGCCCCCCCAGAAACACCCCCAGCCCCCCCCCAAACTGTCTGCACCCCCAAACTATCCCCACGACCCCCTCCGGACCCCCCAAATTCACCCCCAGCACCCCCAAACCGACTTCTGCCTCCGCGCCCAAACTCCAGCTCTGGGTACTCACCCTCCTGCCAATTCCCTCTCCTGTGCCCCCCCCCATTGGCTCTCTGAGCCCCCCCAAAATCACCCCCAGGGCCCCCCCAAACTTCTATCACCCTAAACCCACCCCCAGCACCCCCAAACCACCCTCAGGACACCCCCAAATTCACCCCCAGCACCCCCAAACCGACTTCTGCCTCCGCGCCCAGAATCCAGCTCTGGGTTCTTCCACCCCTGCCAATTCCCTCTCCTGTGCCCCCCTCATTGGCACTCTGAGCCCCCCCAAAATCACCCCGAGGGCCCCCCCCAAACTTCCATCACCCTGAGCCCACCCCCAGCACCCCCAAACCACCCTCAGGACTCCCCCAAATTCACCCCCAGCACCCCCAAACCGACTTCTGCCTCCGTGCCCAAACTCCAGCTCTGGGTTCTTCCACCCCTGCCAATTCCCTCTCCTGTGCCCCCCTCATTGGCTCTCTGAGCCCCCCCAAAATCACCCCCAGAGCCCCCCCAAACTTCCATCACCCTAAACCCACCCCCAGCACCCCCAAACCACCCTCAGGACACCCCCAAATCCACCCCTAGGCACCCCCAAACCAACCTTCACCTCCACCTCCAAAGTCCAGCCCTGGTTTCCCCCCGCCCCCTCCCCCCCCCCAATTCCCTCTCCTGTGCCCCCCCCATTGGCTCTCTGAGCCCCCCCAAAATCACCCCCAGAGCCCCCCCAAACTTCCATCACCCTAAACCCACCCCCAGCCCCCCCAAACCACCCTCAGGACCCCCCCAAATCCACCCCTAGGCACCCCCAAACCAACCTTCACCTCCACCCCCAAAGTCCAGCCCTGGCTTCTCCCTCCCCTAATTCCCTCCCCTGTGCCCCCCCAATTGCCTCTCTGAGCCCCCCCAAAAACACCCCCAGGGCCCCCCCCAAACTGTCTGCACCCCCAAACCGTCCCCACGACCCCCCCAGCACCCCCAAAGTCCACCCCCAGCACCCCCAAACCAAGCCCCAAGGGAAGGGTCCTGAAGGGGCTCCCCAGGAGTGGTTTCATTTGGGGGGGGGAGTTTGGGGGTCCCCAGATGGAGATGGGAGGGGGGCGGGGGGGGTCCAGGTTTGGGGGGGCTCTGATGGGGGTCCAGGGTTTGGGGGGGGTCTCTGATGGGGGTCCAGGATTTGGGGGGGGGTCCCTGATAGGGGTGTAGGATTTGGGGGGGGTCTCTGATGGAGGTCTCAGGTTTGGGGGGGGGGGGTCCCTCATAGGGGGTCCCTGATAGGGGTCTGAGTTTTGGGGGGGGCCTCCCTGATGGGGGTCCAGGGTTTGGGGGGGTCTCTGATAGGGGTGCAGAATTTGGGGGGGGTCTCTGATGGGGGGTCCAGGTTTGGGGGGGGTCTCTGATGGGGGTCCAGGGTTTGGGGGGGGTCTCTGATGGGGGTCCAGGTTTGGGGGGGCTCTGGTGGGGTCTCAGGTCTGGGAGGGTTCTCTGATGGGGGTCCAGGGTTTGGGGGGCCTCTGGTGGGGGTCCAGGGTTTGGGGGAGTCTCTGATGGGGGTTCAGGATTTCGGGGGGGTCTCTGATGGGGGTCTCAGGTTTGGGGGGGGTCTCTGATAGGGGTGCAGAATTTGGGGGGGTCTCTGATGGGGCTCCAGGGTTTGGGGGGGGTCTCTGATAGGGGTGTAGGATTTGGGGGGGGTCCCTGATAGGGGTCTTAGGTTTGGGGGGTTCTCTGATGGGGGTCTCAGGTCTGGGAGGGGTCTCTGATGGGGGTCCAGGGTTTGGGGGGGGTCCCTGATGGGGGTCCAGGATTTGGGGGGGTCTCTGATGGGGGTCCAGGGTTTGGGGGGGGTCTCTGATAGGGGTGCAGAATTTGGGGGGGTCTCTGATGGGGCTCCAGGTTTGGGGGGCCTCTGATGGGGGTCCAGGGTTTGGGGGGGTCCCTGATGGGGGTCTCAGGTTTGGGGGGGTCTCTCATGAGGGTCTAAGTTTTGTTGGGGGGGTCTCTGATGGGGGTCTAGGATTTGGGGGGGGGTCCCTGATGGGGGTCTCGGGTTTGGGGGGGGTCTCTGATAGGGGTGTAGGATTTGGGGGGGTCCCTGATAGGGGTCTTAGGTTTGGGGGGGGGTCTCTGATGGAGGTCTCAGGTTTGGGGGGGTCTCTGATGGGGGTCTCAGGTTTGGGGGGGGGCTCCCTTCTGTGGGTCCAGGTTTGGTGGGGTGGGGTCCCTGATAGGGGGTCCCTGATAGGGGTCTGAGTTTTGGGGGGGGGTCCCTGATAGGGGTTCAGGATTTGGGGGGGTCTCTGATGGGGGTCCAGGGTTTGGTGGGGGTCTCTGATGGGGGTCTAGGATTTGGGGGGGTCCCTGATGGGGCTCCAGGTTTGGGGGGGTCCCTGATGGGGGTCTCAGGTTTGGGGGGGGTCTCTCATGAGGGTCTAAGGTTTGGTAGGGGGTCTCTGATGGAGGTCTCAGGTTTGGGGGGGTCTCTGATGGGGGTCTCAGGTTTTGGGGGGGGTCTCTGATAGGGGTGTAGGATTTGGGGGGGTCCCTGATAGGGGTCTTAGGTTTGGGGGGGGGGGTCTCTGATGGAGGTCTCAGGTTTGGGGGGGTCTCTGATGGGGGTCTCAGGTTTGGGGGGGGGCTCCCTTCTGTGGGTCCAGGGTTTGGGGGGGGGGTCCCTGATAGGGGGTCCCTGATAGGGGTCTGAGTTTTGGGGGGGGGTCCCTGATAGGGGTTCAGGATTTGGGGGGGGTCTCTGATGGGGGTCCAGGGTTTGGGGGGGGTCTCTGATGGGGGTCTAGGATTTGGGGGGGTCCCTGATGGGGCTCCAGGTTTGGGGGGCCTCTGGTGGGGGTCCAGGATTTGGGGGAGTCTCTGATGGGGGTTCAGGATTTCGGGGGGGTCTCTGATGGGGGTCTCAGGTTTGGGGGGGGTCTCTGATAGGGGTGCAGAATTTGGGGGGGCCTCTGATGGGGCTCCAGGTTTGGGGGGCCTCTGATGGGGGTCCAGGGTTTGGGGGGGTCCCTGATGGGGGTCTCAGGTTTGGGGGGGTCTCTCATGAGGGTCTAAGTTTTGGGGGGGGTCTCTGATAGGAGTCCAGGGTTTGGGGGGGTCCCTGATGGGGGTCTCAGGTTTGGGGAGGTCTCTGATAGGAGTGCAGAATTTGGGGGGGGGGTCTCATGAGGGTCTAAGGTTTGGGGGGGGTCTCTGATGGAGGTCTCAGGTTTGGGGGGGGGCTCCCTTCTGTGGGTCCAGGTTTGGTGGGGTGGGGTCCCTGATAGGGGGTCCCTGATAGGGGTCTGAGTTTTGGGGGGGGTCCCTGATAGGGGGTCCCTGATAGGGGTCTGAGTTTTGGGGGGGGTCCCTGATAGGGGTGCAGGATTTGGGGGGGTCTCTGATGGGGGTCTAGGATTTGGGGGGGTCCCTGATGGGGCTCCAGGTTTGGGGGGCCTCTGGTGGGGGTCCAGGATTTGGGGGAGTCTCTGATGGGGGTTCAGGATTTCGGGGGGTCTCTGATGGGGGTCTAAGGTTTGGGGGGGGTCTCTGATAGGGGTGCAGAATTTGGGGGGGTCTCTGATGGGGCTCCAGGTTTGGGGGGCCTCTGATGGGGGTCCAGGGTTTGGGGGGGTCCCTGATGGGGGTCTCAGGTTTGGGGGGGTCTCTCATGAGGGTCTAAGGTTTGGGGGGGGTCCCTGATGGGGGTCTAAGTTTTGGGGGGGTCTCTGATAGGGGTCCAGGGTTTGGGGGGGTCTGTGATGGGGGTCTCAGGTTTGGGGGGGGTCTCTGATGGGGGTCTCAGGTTTGGGGGGGTCTCTCATGAGGGTCTAAGGTTTGGGGGGGGTCCCTGATGGGGGTCTCAGGTTTGGGGGGTTCTCTGATGGGGGTCCAGGGTTTGGGGGGCCTCTGATGGGGGTCCAGGGTTTGGGGGGGTCCCTGATGGGGGTCCAGGATTTGGGGGGGGGGTCTCTGATGGGGGTCTAAGTTTTGGGGGGGGTCTCTGATAGGGGTCCAGGGTTTGGGGAGGTCTCTGATGGAGGTCTCAGGTTTGGGGGGGTCTCTGATGGGGGTCTAAGGTTTGGGGGGGTCTCTGATGGGGGTCCAGGATTTGGGGGGGGGTCTCTGATAGGGGTGTAGGATTTGGGGGGGGTCCCTGATGTTGCCCCCCCCCTCCCCCCCTCCAGAGCTCTGGGAGCAGCATCCTGAGGCCTTGGCCCTGAAGGCTCTGCTGGAAGCCAAGACTCAAAGCTCCGCCCCCCCCGGAGGCGGAGTCAAGCTCAGAGGAGGAGGAGCCTGAGGAGGACACGCCCCCTGACACACCAGCAGCCAATCCCTACGCGCTGCTGGCAGAGGATGAGGGTTAGGCCCCGCCCCCTCGGGGCAGGGAGAACCAATCAGAGCCCAGAGGGAATAAAGGGAGGTTTATTGCTGCAGCTGCTGAGTGCTGATTGGTTCCTTCCTGCTCTGCCCTGAGCCAATCAGAGGCGAGGGCGTGGAGCTGTTGCCAGGTAGGGTTCAGGCTGGGCTCTGCTCCGGGGGTGGGCCTGGAGGGGTGGGGTCAGAGTAAGCCACACCTACCTCTGCCCTCATTGGCTGAGCTCAACGACCCCACCCCCTGGCTCCCCTCCAGCCAATCGGCTTCATCTAATTAGCATGGGGTGGGTGTGGCTGCTGTGCCTCATCCTCCATCAGGATCCTCCTCCCTGAGCTTCCCCTTCCCCAGATCCCCCCAGATCCCTCTCAATCCCCTCTGGGATTCCTTCCACTGGAGACCTTTGGGGGTCTCTCCAGATTCCCCCTCCCCAGATCCCCCCAGATCCCTCTCAATCCCCTCTGGGATTCCTTCCACTGGAGACCTTTGGGGGTCTCTCCCAGATTCCCCCTCCCCAGATCCCCCCAGATCCTTCTGAATCCCCTCTGGGATTCCTTCCCCTGGACACCTTTGGGGGTCTCTCCAGATTCCCCCTCCCAGATCCCTCCAGATCCCTCTCAATCCCCTCTGAGATTCCTCCCCCTGGAGACTTTTGGGGGTCACTCCCAGATTCCCCCTCCCCAGATCCCCCCAGATCCTTTTCAATCCCCTCTGGGATTCCTCCCCCTGGACACCTTTGGGGGTCACTCCCAGATTCCCCCTCCCCAGATTCCCCCAGATCCCCCCAGATCCTTCTCAATCCCCTCTGGGATTCCTCCTCCTGGACACCTTTGGGGGTCTCTACCAGATTCTCCCTCCCCCCCAGATCTCCCCCATCCTGAGATCCTCCATCAGGATCCTCCTCCCTGAGCTTCCCCTTCCCCAGATCCCCCCAGATCCCTCTGAATCCCCTCTGGGATTCCTTCCCCTGGAGACCTTTGGGGGTCTCTCCCAGTTTCCCCCTCCCCAGATCCCTCTGAATCCCTTCTGGGATTCCTCCTCCCCCTGCCAGGGACCTTTGGGATCTCTCCAGATCCTCCTTCCCTAGATCCTCCCCCACCCTGAGAGGGGTCTTTGGACCCTCAGGATCCTCCCAGATTCCCCCTCCCCAGATCCCCCCAGATCCTTCTCAATCCCCTCTGGGATTCCTCCCCCTGGACACCTTTGGGATCTCTCCAGATCTCCCCTCCCCAGATCTCCCCCATCCTGAGATCCCCCATCAGGATCCTCCTCCCTGAGCTTCCTCCTCCCCAGATCCCTCCAGATCCCTCTGAATCCCCTCTGGGATTCCTCCCCCTGGAGACCTTTGGGGGTCACTCCCAGATTCCCCCTCCCCAGATCCCTCTGAATCCCTTCTGGGATTCCTCCTCCCCCTGCCAGGGACCTTTGGGATCTCTCCAGATCCTCCCTCCCTAGATCCCTCCCCACCCTGAGAGGAGTCTTTGGACCCTCAGGATCCTCCCAGATTCCCCCTCCCAGATCCCTCTCAATCCCCTCTGGGATTCCTCCCCCTGGACACCTTTGGGGGTCACTCCCAGATTCCCCCTCCCCAGATCTCCCCAGATCCTTCTCAATCCCCTCTGGGATTCCTCCCCCTGGACACCTTTGGGATCTCCCCAGATCCCCCCCAGCCCCAATCCCCTCCCCCCCCTCTCCTCCCCCTAACCTTTCCCCCTCCTCCCTCTCCCCCCAGATCCCTCTCCCCCCCCCCCCGATCTCGGGGATCCCCTGGGCGGCTGCGGGCAGGGCGGGGCAGGGCAGGGCGTGGCCGGAGGGTGTGGTCACATCTTGGCCCTAATCGGCTATTTCCGGGGGGGGGGGGGGGGAGGGGGGAAGGGTTGGAGGCCACACCCAGACCTCGGCAGGGACCTCCCCAGCCCCGAGGGATCGGCGTCAGGACGCACCCGGCCCCGCCCTGACCCTGATCCCTGACCCTACCCCCCCCGGGGATCCACTCACCCCTCGGAGGGGACCCAGTGACCTCTGGACACCTTAACCCCTCCCAACCCCCACCCCCCGGGGATCCACTCATGCCTGAGCCTCCACTTCGAGGGGATCCACTGACCCTTGAACCCCCCTTTAAAGGGGATCCACTTACCCCTGAACCCCCCTTTAAAGGGGATCCACTGACCCCTGAACCCCCCTTTAAAGGGGATCCACTTACCCCTGAACCTCCCACACCAAGGGGATCCACTGACCCCTGAACCCCTCCCACCGAGGGGATCCACTCACCCCTGACCCCCCCTTTAAAGGGGATCCACTTACCCCTGAACCCCTCCCACCAAGGGGATCCACTTACCCCTGAACCCCTCCCACCAAGGGGATCCACTCACCCCTGAACCCCCCTTTAAAGGGGATCCACTTACCCCTGAGCCCCCCACACCAAGAGGATGGATCCACTTACCCCTACCCTCCCCCCAAAGGGGATCCACTCACCCCTCAGAGGGGATCCAGTGACCCCTGGCCACCTTAACCCCTCCCAAACCCCACCCCCCAGGGATCCACGCATGCCTGAGCCTCCACTTCAAGGGGATCCACTGACCCCTGAACACCCCTCCCACCAAGGGGATCCACTCACCTCTGAACCCCCCTTTAAAGGGGATCCACTGACCCCTGAACCTCCCACACCAAGGGGATCCACTTACCCCTACCCTCCCCCCAAAGGGGATCCACTCACCCCTCAGAGGGGATCCAGTGACCCCTGGCCACCTTAACCCCTCCCAAACCCCACCCCCCAGGGATCCACGCATGCCAGAGCCTCCACTTCAAGGGGATCCACTGACCCCTGAACACCCCTCCCACCAAGGGGATCCACTCACCTCTGAACCCCCCTTTAAAGGGGATCCACTGACCCCTGAACCTCCCACACCAAGGGGATCCACTTACCCCTACCCTCCACCCAAAGGGGATCCACTCACCCCTCAGAGGGGACCCTGTGACCCCTGAACACTTCAACTCCTCTCAACCCAACCACACCCCCCTCAGGGGATCCACTCACCCCTCAGAGGGGACCCAGTGACCCCTGAACACCTTAACCCCTCCCAACTTATCCAACCCCCCTAGGAGGGGATCCACTCACCCCTGAGCCCCCCCTAAAGGGGATCCACTGACCCCTGACCTCCCCTGGGACCCACTGACCTCTGAGGCACTCCAAAAGGGATCCACTGACACCACCCCCCAAGGATCCACTGACTCCTGCCCCTCCCCCCCAGGAGATGCACTCACCCCTGAGGTCCCCCCAGAGGGACCCCTCAGGGGGATCTACTCACCCACAAGCCCCCTCCCCTGGGATCCACTGACCTATAAGCCCCCTCAAAAGGGACCCACTGACCCCTGGGGCCCTACAAAGAAGATCCACTCACCCTCCACACACCCCCCAGGATCCACTCACCCCGATCCCTGCTCAAGGGGATCCACTCTCCCTTTGACACTCCCCTCCCTGGGATCCACTCGACCCCGAGCCCCCCAGGGGATCCACTCTCCCTTGACACCCCCCTCCCTGGGATCCACTCAAGCCTGAGCCCCCCAAAGGGGATCCACTGACACATGAGCCCTGCTCAAGGGGATCCACTCCCCCCTTGACACTCCCCTCCCTGGGATCCACTCGACCTTGAGACCCCCCCAAAGGGGATCCACTGACCCCTGAGCTGTGCTCAAGGGGATCCATTTGGGGTCTCCCCTCACCCCCCCCTCCCTCTACCTTTTTGGTGTGCCCTCTGCCCCCCCCCTCTTTTGGGGTGCCCTTTGACCCCCCCCTTTGGGGGCTGTCTCACCCCCCCCTACCTTTTTGGGGTGCCTTCTGCTCCCCCCCCTCCTTTGGGGTATCACTCCCCCCCCCCTTTTGGGGTGCCCTCTCCCCCCCCCTCATTTGGGAGTCCCCTTCCCCCACCCTTTTTGGGGTGCCCTTTGCTCCCCCCTCTTTTGGGGTGTCCTTTGACCCCTCCCCATTTGGGGTCTCCCTCACTCCCCTCCCCCCCCTTTTGGGGTGACCTCTGCCCCCCCCTCCTTTGGGGTCTCCCTCACCCCCCTTCCCCCCACCCTTTTGGGGTGCCCTCTGCCTCCCCCTCATTTGGGGGGGTCCCCCTCCTCCCACCCTTTTTGGGGTACCCTTTGCCCCCCCTCAGTTGGAGTCTCCCTCACCCCCCCTCCCCCCCTCTTGGGGTGCCCTCTGCTCCCCCCTCCTTTGGGGTCTCATTCCCCCCCCCCTACCTTTTTGGGGTGCCCTCTGCCCCCCCCCTTATTTGGGGTCCCCCCCCCCCCCTTCCCCCCCTTCTTGGGGTGCCCTCTGCCCCCCCCCTCCTTTGGAGTTTCACTCCCCCCACCCTTTTTGGGGTGCCCTTTGCCCCCCCCCTCTTTTGGGGTGTCCTTTGATCCCCCCTCATTTGGGGTCTCCCTCCCCCCCCCTCCTTTCGGGTGCCCTCTGCCCCCCCCCTTTTTGGGTCTCCCTCCCCCCCACCTTTGGGGTACCCTCTGCCCCCCCCTCATTTGGAGTCCCCCTCACCCCCTCCTCTCTTCACCCTTTTGGGGTTCCCTTTGACACCCCCCATTTGGGGGCTCCCTCACTCCCCCTTCCCCCCACCTTTTCGGGGTACCCTCTGCCCTCCCTCCTTTGGGGTCTCCCTCTCCCCCCTTTTGGGGTACCCTCTGCCCCCCCCTTTTTGAGGTCTCGCTCCCCCCCCACACCTTTTTGGGGTGCCCTCTGCCCCACCCTCTTTTGGGGTCTCCCTCCCCTCCCCCCCTTTTGGGGTGCTCTCTGCCCCCCCTCTTTTGGGGTCTCCCTCCCCTCCCCCCCTTTTGGGGTACCCTCTGCCCCCCCCATTTGGGGTCTCCCTCCCCCCCCTCCACCCCTCTTGGGGTGTCCTCTGCCCCCCCCTACTTTGGGGTCTCCCTCCCCCCCTCCCCCCTCTCCCCCCACTCTTGGGGTGCCCTCTGCCCCCCCTCTTTTGGGGTGTCCTTTGACCCCCCCATTTGGGGTCTCCCTCTCCCCCCTTCCCCCCCCTTTTGGGGTGCCCTCTGCCCCCCCTCTTTTGGGGTGTCCTTTGACCCCCCCCATTTGGGGTCTCCCTCTCCCCCCTTCCCCCCCCTTTTGGGGTGCCCTCTGCCCCCCCCTCATTTGGAGTCCCACTCACCCCCCCCCTCCCTTCACCCTTTTGGGGTTCCCTTTGACCCCTCCCCATTTGGGGTCTCCCTCTCCCCCCCTCCCCCCCCCTTTTGGGGTACCCTCTGTCCCCTCCCATTTGGGGTCTCCCTCACTCCCCTCTTCCCCTCCCCCTTTTGGGGTACCCTCTGCCCCCCCCCTCATTTGGAGTCCCTCCTCCCCCCACCCTTTTTGAGGTGCCCTTTGCCCCCCCCCCACTTTTGGGGTCCCCCCCTCCTCCCCCCCCCTTCCTGGGCCGCCCTCCCCCCGCTCTGCCCCAAGCAGGTCACTGAGGTGACTCAGGAGCTTTAACCGGGGTGGGGCCCCCCCAAATTCCCTTCCCCACCCCCCCCTCTACGTCACCACCCCCCCCCGACGTCACCACCCCCTGCCCCACCCCTTGCCCCTCCCCATTCTGGCCCCTCCCCCGCCCTGGCCCCATTTAAAGCTCCCTCCCAGTGCTCCCAGTGCTCCCAGTTCGCTGGCCCCAGCCATGGTTGGGCCACAGCTGCCTGCAGCCCTTGGGCTGCTGCTGCTCTGCTCCTGCCTGCCAGGTGCTGCTGGGAGGGACTGGGACATACTGGGAGGGACTGGGAGGGTGACTGGGATGGAGCTTGGGGTGCCCTGACCCTGCTTTGGGGGACTGGGAGGGACTGGGAGGGGGACTGGGAGGGACTGGGATGGAGCTTGGGGTGCCCTGACCCTGCTTTGGGGGACTGGGAGGGACTGGGAGGGGGACTGGGAGGGACTGGGATGGAGCTTGGGGTCCCCTGACCCTGCTTTGGGGGACTGGGAGGGACTGGGAGGGGGACTGGGATAGACTGGGAGGCACTGGGGTGGAGCTTAGGGTCCTCTGACCCTACTCTAGGGGACTGGGATAGACTGGGATGGAGCTTAGGGTCCCCTGGCTCTGCTCTGGGGGACTGGGATAGACTGGGAGGGACTGGGATGGAACTTAGGGTCCCCTGACCCTGCTCTAAGGGACTGGGATAGACTGGGATGGGGATTGGGATAGACTGGGAGGGACTGGGGTGGATCTTGGGGTCCCCTGACCCTGCTTTGGGGGACTGGGAGGGACTGGGATGGGGACTGGGATAGACTGGGAGGGACTGGTTTGGAGCTTGGGGTCCCCTGGATCTGCTCTAGGGGACTGGGAGGGACTGGGATAGACTGGGAGGGGGACTGGGATAGACTGGGAGGGACTGGTTTGGAGCTTGGGGTCCCCTGGATCTGCTCTAGGGGACTGGGAGGGACTGGGATAGACTGGGAGGGGGACTGGGATAGACTGGGATGGGGACTGGGATAGACTGGGAGGGACTGGGGTGGAGCTTGGGGTCCCCTGACCCTGCTTTGGGGGACTGGGAGGGACTGGGATAGACTGGGATGGGGACTGGGATAGACAGGGATGGGGACTGGGATAGACTGGAATGGGGACTGGGATGGAGTTTAGGGTCCCCTGGCTCTGCTTTGGGGGACTGGGAGGGACTGGGATAGACTGGGATCGACTGGGATGGGGACTGGGGTGGATCTTGGGGTCCCCTGACCCTGCTTTGGGGGACTGGGAGGGACTGGGATAGACTGGGAGGGACTGGGATGGGGCTTGGGGTGCCCTGACCCTGCTCTAGGGGACTGGGAGGGACTGGGATGGGGACTGGGATAGATTGGGAGGGACTGGGATGGAGTTTAGGTGCCCCTGACCCTGCTCTGGGGGACTGGGAGGGACTGGGATAGACTGGGATGGGGACTGGGATAGACTGGGATGGGGACTGGGATGGAGCTTAGGGTCCCCTGGCTCTGCTCTGGGGGACTGGGAGGGACTGGGATAGACTGGGATGGGGACTGGGATAGACTGGGATGGGGACTGGGATGGAGCTTAGGGTCCCCTGGCTCTGCTCTGGGGGACTGGGAGGGACTGGGATAGACTGGGATGGGGACTGGGATAGACTGGGATGGGGACTGGGATGGAGCTTAGGGTCCCCTGGCTCTGCTCTTGGGGACTGGGAGGGACTGGGATAGACTGGGAGGGACTGGGATGGAGTTTAGGGTCCCCTGGATCTGCTCTAGGGGACTGGGAGAGACTGGGATGGGGACTGGGATAAACTGGGAGGGACTGGGATAGACTGGGAGGGACTGGGATGGAGCTTGGGGTGCCCTGACCCTGCTCTGGGGGACTGGGAGGGACTGGGACATACTGGGAAGGACTGGGAGGGTGACTGGGATAGAGCTTGGAGTCCCCTGGCTCTGCTCAGGGGGACTGGGAGGGACTGGGATCGACTGGGAGGGTGACTGGGATGGACTGGGAGGGACTGGGATGGGGACTGGGATGGAGTTTAGGGTCTCCTGGATCTGCTCTGGGTGACTGGGAGGGACTGGGATTGGGATTGGGTGGACTGGGATGGACTGGGACAGGGACTAGTTGGACTGGGATGGACTGGGATGGAGCTTGGGGTCCCTCCTAGCCTATCCAGGAGACTGGGATAGGGACTGGGATATACTGGGATGGACTGGGATGGGAACTGGGATGGAGTTTGGGATACCCTGACCCTGCTCTGGGGGACAGGGATGAGCACTGGGATGTACTGGGAGGGACTGGGATGGAGCTTGGGGTCCCCCCTAGCCTGTCCAGGGGGACTGGGATAGGCACTGGGATAGACTGGAGTGGACTGGGACAGACTGGGATGGACTGGGTGGACTGGGATGGACTGGGATTGGGTGGACTGGGGTGGACTGGGACAGGGACTGGTTGGACTGGGATGGGCTGGGAGGGACTGGGATGGAGACTGAGTGGACTGGGATGGGGATTGGGTGGACTGGGACAGGGACTGGTTGGACTGGGATGGATTGGGAAGGGGACTGGTTGGACTGGGATGGACTGGGATGGACTGGGATGGGGACTGCAGGGCCTGGAAGGGAGACTATGAAACTGGGACAGAAACTGGGATGGACTGGGAGGGACTGGGATGGACTGGGAGGGACTGGGGTGGAGGCTGAATGGGCTGGGATGGAAACTGGGAGGGACTGGGAATGGGTGGAACAGAGATGGGGGAGGGACTGGGATGGACTGGGAGGGATTGGAATAAACTGGGATGGACTGGGATGGACTGGGATGAACTGGGAATGGGTGGAACAGAGATGGAGAAGGGACTGGGATGGACTGGGAGGGATTGGAATAAACTGGTATGGACTGGGAGGGACTGGGAGAGACTGGGAATGGGTGGAACAGAGATGGGGGATGGACTGGGATGGACTGGGATGGACTGGGAGGAACTGGGAATGGGTGGGACAGAGATGGAGAAGGGACTGGGATGGATTGGAATAAACTGGGATGGACTGGGAGGAACTGGGAGGGACTGGGTTGAACTGGGATGGACTGGGATGAACTGGAATGGACTGGAAGTGACTGGGATGAACTGGGAGGAACTGGGAATGGGTGGAACAGAGATGGAGAAGGGACTGGGATGGATTGGAATAAACTGGGATGGACTGGGAGGAACTGGGAGGGACTGGGAGAGACTGGGAATGGGTGGAACAGAGATGGAGAAGGGACTGGGATGGACTGGGAGGGATTGGAATAAACTGGGATGGACTGGGAGGAACTGGGAGGGACTGGGATGAACTGGGATGGACTGGGAGTGGGGGAGTGACTGGGAGGGACAGGAGTGGACTGGGTTGGACTGGGATGGACTGGGATGAACTGGGAGGGACTGGGAGGGACTGGGAGTGGGGGAGTGACTGGGACGAACTGGGATGGACTGGGAGAAACTGGGAATGGGTGGGGCAGAGATGGAGAAGGGACTGGGAGGGACTGGGATGGATTGGAATAAACTGGGATGGACTGGGAGAGACTGGGGGAGAGACTGGGATGGACTGGGATGAACTGGGATGGACTGGGATGGACTGGGAGTGGGGGAGTGACTGGGATGGACTGGGAGGGACTGGGATGGACTGGGATGGACTGGGAGTGGGGGAGTGACTGGGATGGACTGGGATGGACTGGGAGGGACTGGGATGAACTGGGATGGACTGGGAGTGGGGGAGTGACTGGGATGAACTGGGAGGGACTGGGATGAACTGGGATGGACTGGGAGTGGGGGAGTGACTGGGATGGACTGGGATGAACTGGGAGGGACTGGGATGAACTGGGATGGACTGGGAGTGGGGGAGTGACTGGGATGAACTGGGAGTGACTGGGATGAACTGGGATGGACTGGGAGTGGGGGAGTGACTGGGATGGACTGGGATGGACTGGGATGGACTGGGATGAACTGGGATGGACCCCCCCTGACCCCTCCTATTGGCCCAGATGCCTCCGGCCGCTGCGAGTCGGGATCCAGCCTGGCCCCGCTGATGGCTGGGGTGGATCCCTGCAAGGATCCCGCAGGATTCCTCAGCCCCCAGCTGGGGGGATCCGACGGGGGCGGATCAGATCCCTCCGGAGGTCAGGGATCCTACGGGGGCGGATCAGGAGCCTCTGGATCAGGATCCTATGGAGGAGGATCAGGATCCTATGGAGGAGGACAGGGATCCTACGGACGTGGACAGGGATCCTACGGAGGTGGATCAGGATCCTATGGGAGCGGATCAGGATCCTATGGGGGTCAACCAGGATCCTACGGAGGTGGACAAGGATCCTACGGAGGTGGATCAGGATCCTACGGAGGTGGATCAGGATCCTACGGAGGTGGACAAGGATCCTATGGAGGCAGACCAGGATCTTATAGTGGTGGATCAGGATCCTACGGAGGCAGACCAGGATCCTACGGAGGTGGATCAGGATCCTATGGGGGTGGACAAGGATCTTCTGGAGGCGGATCAGGATCCTATGGGGGTCAACCAGGATCCTACGGACGTGGACAGGGATCCTACGGAGGTGGATCAGGATCCTACGGAGGCGGATCAGGATCCTACGGAGGAGGACAGGGATCCTATGGGGGTGGATCAGGATCCTATGGAGGCAGACCAGGATCTTATAGTGGTGGATCAGGATCCTACGGAGGCGGACAAGGATCCTACGGAGGCAGACCAGGATCCTATGGGGGTGGATCAGGATCCTATGGGGGTGGGTCAGGTTCCTACGGAGGTGGACAAGGATCTTCTGGAGGCGGATCAGGATCCTATGGGGGTCAACCAGGATCCTACGGACGTGGACAGGGATCCTATGGGGGTGGATCAGGATCCTATGGGGGCGGATCAGGATCCTACGGAGGTGGATCAGGATCCTATGGGGGTGGACAGGGATCCTACGGAGGCAGGCCAGGATCCTATGGAGGCGGACAAGGATCCTACGGAGGTGGATCAGGATCCTATGGGGGAGGATCAGGATCCTACGGAGGCAGACCAGGATCCTACGGAGGTGGATCAGGATCCTATGGGGGTGGACAGGGATCCTACGGAGGTGGATCAGGATCCTATGGAGGTTCAGGAGCATCCCAGGGAGGTGGAAGCTCTTCAGGATCCTCTGTGTCCCCGGGATCTGGTGGTCCCTCGGGATCCTATGGACTTGGATTGGGCAGACCCAGCTCATATGGGGGAAGTGGATCCTATGGAGGGGGCAGCTCCTATGGGGGATCTAGTTCGGGGTCCTATGGAAGTGGATCAGGATCAGGCAGACCTGGATCCCAAGGGGGGAGTGGATCTGGATCAGGCAGACCTGGATCCCAAGGAGGGAGTGGATCTGGATCAGGCAGACCTGGATCCCAAGGAGGGAGTGGATCTGGATCAGGCAGACCTGGCTCATCTCAAGGAGGATCCAGCTCAGGATCCTATGGAAGTGGATCGGGATCAGGGAGACCTGGATCCCAAGGTGGCAGTGGATCTGGATCCTATGGAAGTGGGTCAGGATCCCAAGGGGGATCATATGGAGGATCCAGTTCAGGATCAGGTAGACCTGGATCCCAGGGGGGAAGTGGATCTGGATCAGGTAGACCTGGATCCCAGGGGGGAAGTGGATCAGGATCAGGCAGACCTGGATCCCAGGGGGGAAGTGGATCAGGATCAGGCAGACCTGGATCCCAGGGGGGAAGTGGATCTGGATCAGGCAGACCTGGATCCCAAGGAGGCAGTGGATCTGGATCCTATGGAGGTGGGTCAGGATCCCAAGGGGGATCCTATGGAGGATCCAGTTCAGGATCAGGCAGACCTGGATCCCAGGGGGGAATTGGATCAGGATCAGGCAGACCTGGATCCCAAGGGGGAAGTGGATCCCAGGGAGGTAGTGGATCAGGATCCCAAGGGGGATCTGTCTCCTATGGGGACAGCTCAGGATCCTATGGGCTCCCAGAGTCCTATGGGGACGATTCAGGATCCTATGGGGGTGGATCAGGCTCTTCTGGGGGGTCTGGCTCCTATGGGGGGGGATCAGGCTCCTACGGGGGTGGATCCAGCTCCTATGGGGGATCAGGATCCCAGGGAGGGATCCAGCGCCCCGGGTACAAGAACCCTGGGATCCCTTTCATCCCAGGGCTGCGGGATCCAGCCCGGATCGGGGGTTACATCCCAGTGCGCCGCGGGCCTGAGGCAGGATCCACTTCGGGATCCAGTTCGGGATCTCGCTTTGGATCCAGCTCCGGATCCCAGTTTGGATCTGGCTCTGGATCCAACTCTGGATCCCGGTTTGGATCCGGCTCTGGATCCAACTCTGGATCCCGTTTGGGATCTGGCTCAGGGTCCAGCTCGGGATCTGGAACGGGGACCAACGGCTCCAGGGAGGGATCCCAGGCGGAATCCGACCAATCAGAGTCCAGCTGTGGGGGGTGTGACAAGTAGGGATCCTCCCACCCCCACCCCCAGATCCCTGGTGCCAATAAAGCCACTGGATCACAGCCACAGCCTCGTCCCTGTCCCCACCCCTGCCCCCTTACTGGTGGAACTGGTGGGACTGGTCCTGGCCCACGCCTGGGCTTGGGGACAGCAACTGGGAGGGGTTGGGGCCACTGGGGCCAGTCTGGGGCCAGTTTGGAACCAGTCTGGGGCCAGTTTAGAACCAGTTTGGGGCCAGTTTGGAACATGTTTGGAGCCAACTTCAGGCCAGTTTGGGACCAGCTGGGAACCAGTTTGGAACCAGCTTGAGGCCAGTTTGGAACCAGTCTGGGACCAGTTTGAGGCCAGCTGGGGCCAGTTTGGAACCAGTTTGGGACCAGCTTGAGGCCAGTTTGGAACCAGTCTGGGGCCAGTTTGGAACCAGTTTGCAGACACTTTGGGGCCAGTTCAGGACCAGTTTGGGACCAGCTGGGAACCAGTTTGGGACCAGTTTGAGGCCAGTTTGGGACCTGTTTGAAGCCAACTTGGGATCAGTTCAGGGCCAGTTTGGGGCCAGTTCAGGACCAGTTTGGGACCAGCTGGGAACCAGTTTGGGACCAGTTTGAGGCCAGTTTGGGACCTGTTTGAAGCCAACTTGGGATCAGTTCAGGGCCAGTTTGGGGCCAGTTCAGGACCAGTTTGGGACCAGCTGGGAACCAGTTTGGGACCAGTTTGAGGCCAGTTTGGGACCTGTTTGAAGCCAACTTGGGATCAGTTCAGGGCCAGTTTGGGGCCAGTTCAGGACCAGTTTGGGACCAGCTGGGAACCAGTTTGGGACCAGTTTGAGGCCAGTTTAGGACCTGTTTGAAGCCAACTTGGGATCAGTTCAGGGCCAGTTTGGAACCAGTTTGGAACCAGTTTAGGACCAGCCTGAGGCCAGTTTGGGTCCCAGTTTGGGACCAGTTTGAGCCCAGTTTGGGACCAGTTTGGGGCCAGTTTGATCCCAGTTTGGGACCAGTTTGATCCCAGTTTGGGACCAGCTTGATCCCAGTTTGGAACCAGTTTGGGGCCAGCTTGAGGACAGTTTGGGACCAGTTTGGAGCCAGTTGGGACCAGCTTGAGGCCAGTTTGGGGCCAGTTTGGAACCAGTTTGGAACCAGTTTGAGGCCAGTTTGGGGCCAGCTTGAGGCCAACTTCAGGCCAGTTTGGGGCCAGCTTGGAACCAATTTGGGACCAGTCTGGGGCCAGTTTGGGGCCAGCTTGGAACCAGTTTGGGACCAATTTGAGGCCAGCTTGGGGCCAGTTTGGAACCAGTTTGGGACCAATTTGAGGCCAGCTTGGGGCCAGTTTGGAACCAGTTTGGGGCCAACTTCAGGCCAGTTTGGAACCAGTTTGGGGCCAACTTCAGGCCAGTTTGGAACCAGTTTGGGGCCAACTTCAGGCCAGTTTGGGACCAGTTTGGGACCAGCTTGAGGCCAGTCTGGGACCTGTTTGAAGCCAATTTGGGATCAGTTCAGGACCAGTTTGGGACCATCTGGGAACCAGTCCAGGGCCAGTTTCAAACCAGTTTCAAACCAGTTTCGGGCCACTGGGACCAGTTTGGTGCCAGTCCAGGACCAGTTTGGTGCCAGTTTGGTGCCAGCCCAGGACCAGTTTGGTGCCAAACCAGGACCAGTTTGGTGCCAATCCAGGACCAGCTTGGGGCCAGTTTGGAACTAGTTTGGTGCCAGCCTAGGACCAGTTTGGTGCCAATCCAGGACCAGCTTGGGCCCAGCTTGGGGCCAGTTTGGAACTAGTTTGGTGCCAGTCCAGGACCAGTTTGAGGGCACTGGAGCCAGTCCAGGACCAGCTTGGGCCCAGTTTGGAACCAGTTTGGGGCCAGTTTGAGGCCAGTCCAGGACCAGTTTGGAACCAGTTTGGTGCCAGTCCAGGACCAGCTTGAGGGCACTGGACCCAGCCTGGGGCCAGCTTGGGACCAGTTTGGGGTCAGTTTGGACCCAGTTTGGTGCCAGTCCAGGGCCAGTTTGGACCCAGTTTGGGGCCAGTGCAGGACCAGTCTGGGGCCAGTTTGTGGCCACTGTGCCCAGGCTGGTGCCAGGGCAGGGTGGGGCCATGGGCACTGTGCCAGGGCCACCCACGGGGCTGCTGCTGCTGGGTGCCACTGGGGAGGTGGCTCCGAAACTGGGACAGGGCAGGGGCGGCTGAGAACTGGGACCAGTATGGCCCAGTACAGACCAGTATGAGCCCCAAAGGGACCAGTATGGCCCAGTTCACCCCAGTATGAGCCCAGTATGGCCCAGTATGAGCCCAGTCCATCCCAGTATGTCCCAGTCTGAGCCCAGTACAGCCCAGTATGAGCCCCAAAGGGCCCAGTATGAGCCCAGTATGAGCCCAGTCCTTTCCAGTATGTCCCAGTATGAGCCCAGTTCACCCCAGTATGAGCCCCAACAGGACCAGTATGGCCCAGTCTGAGCCAAGTCTGGCCCAGTCTGAGCCCAGTCCACCTCAGTCCATCCCAGTATGAGCCGAGTATGAGCCCAGTCCATCCCAGTGTGTCCCAGGATGTCCCAGTATGATCCCAGTCCATCTCAGTCTGAGCCCAGTATGGCCCAGCCTGAGCCCAGTCCCTCCCAGTATGGCCCAGTCTGAACCCAGTTCACCCCAGCATGGCCCAGTATGGGCCCAGTCTGAGCCCAGTCTGAGCCCGGTTCACCCCAGTATGAGCCCAATCTGGCCCAGTCTGAGCCCAGTCCATCCCAGTATGTCCCAGTATGAGCCCAGTATGGCCCAGTCTGAGCCCCGTTCACCCCAGTCTGAGCCCAGTCCATCCCAGTCTGCCCCAGTCCAGCCCAGTCCATGCCAGTCTGGGTGCCAGGGGTGGGTGGGGGCGTTTCAGGTCCCCACCCTCCGTGGGTGAGCCCCACCCAGGGCCATGTCACATTCCTGGGTGGGAGTTTCCCCTCCCCCACCCTTCAAACCAGTTTGCTCCCAGTTTGCTCCCAGTCTGCTCCCAGTCCCATCCTGACCAGCACCCATGGGTGCCCCCAGGACCTTGGGGGTCCTGCTCTGCCTCCTCAGCCTGCATGGTAGGGGCTGGGGGCTTGGCACCCCCTTTTGGGGGGGGGGGAGGGGGAGAAGGGGATGGGAAGGGTCCTGGGTCCTTATTTTGGGGGGGTCCTGGGCTTTTGGGTCCCCTTTTTGGGGGGTCCTGGGCTTTTGGGTCCCCTTTTTGGGGGGTCTTGGAGTCGTGGGTGACCTTTTGGGGGGGTCCTGTGCTCCTGGGTCCCCTTTTGGGGGGGTCTTAGACTCCTGGGTCCTCATTTTGGGGGGTCCTGGTCTCTTGGGTCCCCTTTTTTGGGGGGATTTGGGGGGTCCTGACCTCTTGGGTCCTCTTTTGGGGGGGGTCCTGGACCCCTGAATCACCTTTTGGGGTGTCCTGGGCTCCTGGGTCCTCATTTTGGGGGGTCCTGGGCTCTTGGGTCCCTTTTTTGGGGGGGTCTTAGACACCTGAGTCCCCTTTAGGGGGGTCCTGGGCCGTTGGGTCCCCTTTAGGGTCCCCTTTTGGTGGGGTCCTGGGCTCCAGGGTCCTCATTTTGGGGGTCCTAGGCCCTTGGGTCACCTTTTGGGTGCACTTTTGGGGGGTCCTGGGCTCCTGGGTCCTCATGTTGGGGGGGTCCTGGGCTCTTGGGTCCCCTTTTGGGGGCCCTTTTGGGGGGTTCCTGGGCTCCTAGGTCCCCTTTTTGGGGGGTCTTGGAGTCTTGGGTCCTCATTTTGGGGGGGTCCTGGGCTCTTGAGTCCCCTTTTGGGGGGTCCTGGGCTCTTGAATCCCTTTTTTGGGGGGGTCTTGGGCTCCTGGGTCCTCATTTTGGGGGGTCCTGAGCTCAAGGGTCCCCTTTTGAGTGCCCTTTTGGGGGTTCCTGGGCTCCTTGGTCCCCTTTTTGGGGTGTCCTGGAGTCTTGGGTCCCCTTTTTGGGGGGTCTTGGAGTCTTGGGTGACCTTTTAGGGGGGTCCTGGGCTCCTGGGTCCCCTTTTGGGGGGTCTTGGGCTCTTGAGTCCTCATTTTGGGGGGTCCTGGGCTCTTGTGACTCCTTTTTGGGGGGGTCCTGGGCTCCTGAGTCCCCTTTTTGGGGGATCTTAGACTCTTGGGTCCTCATTTTGGAGGGTCCTGGGCTCTTGAATCCCTTTTTTGGGGGGGTCCTGGGCTCCTGGGTCCTTGTTTTGGGGAGTCCTGGGGCCTTGGATCCTCATTTTGGGGGGTCCTGAGCTCAAGGGTCCCCTTTTGAGTGCCCTTTTGGGGGGGTCCTGGGCTCCTTGGTCACCTTTTTGGGGGGTCTTGGGCTCTTGGGTCCTCATTTGGGGGGGGTCCTGGGCTCCTGAGTCCCCTTTTTGGGGGGTCTTAGACTCTTGGGTCCTCATTTTGGGGGGTCCTGGGCTCTTTGGTCCCCTTCTGAGGGTGGGTTTGGGGGGTCCTGTGCTCCTGGGTCCCCTTTTTGGGGGGTCTTAGACTCTTGGATCCTCATTTTGGGGGGTCCTGGGCTCTTGGGTCCTCCTTTTGGGGGTGGTTTTGGGGGGTCCTGGGCTCTTAGGTCCCCTTTTTGGGGGGTCTTAGACTCTTGGGTCCTCATTTTGGGGGGGTCCTGAGCTCAAGGGTCCCCTTTTGAGTGCCCTTTTGGGGGGTCCTGGGCTCCTGGGTCCTCATTTTGGGGGGTCCTGAGCTCTTGAATCCCCTTTTGGGGGGGTCCTGAACTCCTGGGTCCTCATTTTGGGGTGTCCTGGGCTCTTGTGACTCCTTTTGGGGGGGGGTCCTGGGCTCTTTGGTCCCCTTCTGAGGGTGGGTTTGGGGGGTTTTGGGCTCCTGTGTCCCCTTTTGGGGGGGTCCTGAGCTCTTGGGTCCTCATTTTGGGGGGTCCTGGGCTCTGGGGTCCCCTTTTGGGGGTGGGTTTTGGGGTTCTAGGCTCCTGGATCCTCATTTTGGGGGGTCCTGTGCTCTTGTGACTCCTTTTTGGGGGGTCCTGAGCTCCTGTGTCCCCTTCTGGAGGGGGGTCCTGAGCTCCTGTGCCCCCTTTTGGGGGGTCCTGGGCTCTTGGATCCTCTTTTTAGGGGGGTCCTGAACTCTTGGGTCCCCTTTTGGGGGGGTCCTGGGCTCTTGGGTCCCCTTTGGGGGGGTCCTGGACACTTGGGCCCCCTTTTGGGGGGGGTCCTGAGCTCCATCCTTGTCCCCTTTGTGTGCCCCCCAGGTGCCACCTGCCGCAGCCTGCCTGGCACTGCCACCTCGACTGTCCCCAGTGCCACCAGCAGGGGTCCTGCTGCCACCTCCTCCTCTCCCTCCTCCTCCTCCTCCTCCTCAACCTCTGCTGCTGTCCCCAGGCCTGTCCCCACCAACAGCTCCTCCAGAGGCCTCTTTGCTGCCACTTCATCCCCTGGTGTCCCCAAGGAGGTCCTCATCAAGGTCCCCAGGAGTGGCCTCAAGGATGTCCCCAATGATGACCTCAAGGATGTCCCCAAGGAGGTCCTCATCAAGATCCCCAGGGATGTCCCCAAGGATGTCCCCAACGATGGCCTCAAGGATGTCCCCAAGGAGGTCCTCATCAAGGTCCCCAAGGATGACCCCAAAGATGTCCCCAAGGCTGTCCCCACTGATGGCCTCTTGGAGATCCCAACCAATGTCCCCAAGGATGTCCCCAAGCAGGACCCCACCCATGGCCCTTCCATCCCTACCACCACCACTGCTGATGCCTCCAAGGTTGTCCCCATAGAGGTCCCCAAGGAGATCCTCATGGAGGTCCCAACCAATGTCCCCAAGGATGACCTCAGTGATGTCCTCATGGAGGTCCCCACTGATGTCCCCAAGGATGACCTCAGTGATGTCCCCAACGATGTCCCCAAGGATGTCCCAACCAATGTCCCCAAGGATGACCTCAGTGATATCCTCATGGAGGTCCCAACCAATATCCCCAAGGATGACCTCAGTGATGTCCCCAAAGATGACCTCAGCAATGTCCCCACTGATGGCCCTGAGGATGACCTCAGTGATGTCCCCAATGATGTCCTCATGGAGGTCCCAACCAATGTCCCCAAGGATGACCTCAGTGATGTCCTCATGGAGGCTTCAACTGATGTCCCCAAGGATGACCTCAGTGATGTCCTCATAGAGGTCCCAACTGATGTCCCCAAGGATGACCTCAGTGATGTCCTCATAGAGGTCCCAACCAATGTCCCTAAGGCTGCCCCCACTGATGTCCCCAATGATGTCCCCAAGGCTGTCCCCAGGGATGTCCCCAAGGCTGTCCCCAGGGATGTCCCCAAGGATGATCTCAAGGATGCCCTCAAAGATGTCCCAAATGATGTCCTCAGTGATGTCCTCAAAGACATCTTCAGTGATGGCCCCAAGGATGCCCTCAAGGATGTCCCCAAGGATGTCCCCAAGGATGACCTCAGTGATGTCCTCGAGGATATCCTTAAGGATGTCCTCAGTGATGCCCTTAAGGATGTCCCCAAGGATGACCTCAGGACTGCCCTGGAGGAGGAGCTCGAGGATGTCCCCAGTGATGCGCCCAAGGCTGTCCCCACTGATGTCCCCAAGGATGTCCTTTAGGATGCCCCCAATGATGTCCCCAATGATGTCCCAAATGATGCCCTCAGTGATGCCCCCAATGATGCCCCAAATGATGTCCCCAAGGCTGTCCCCAGTGATGTCTCCAATGATGTCCCCAAGGCTGTCCCCAAGGTTGTCCCCATTGATGTCCCCATTGATGGCTCTAATGATGCCCCCAATGATGCCCCCAATGATGTCCCCAAGGCTGCCCCCAGTGATGTCCCCAATGCTGCCCCCAATGATGCCCCCAATGATGCCCCCAATGATGTCCCCAAGGCTGTCCCCAATGATGTCCCCAGTGATGTCCCCAAGGCTGCCCCCAGTGATGTCCCCAAGGCTGTCCCCAATGATGTCCCCAATGCTGCCCCCAGTGATGCCCCCAATGATGTCCCCAGTGATGTCCCCAAGGCTGTCCCAGATGCCTGAATTCACTTCTGGGGGGGGGTCCTTGCTTGGGGGGGGAGGTCCTCGGTGGAGGAGGTCCTCGTGTCCCTCCCCCCTCCCACTGTCACTTCCATGTCCCCCCCTCAATAAAAGCATTCAGACCCCCCCTGCTGATGCTGAACTGGGGGGGGGGGGAGGGTGTTGGGGGGTCCTATAGGGGCTATGGGGGGGCTGTGGGTGACTATAAGGGGAGCTATGGGGTCCTAGAGAGGCCATGGGGGGGCTATAGGGAGGGGTATGTGGTCCTATAGGGGTTGTAGGGAGGCTATAGGGGGGTTGTGGGTGGCTATAGGGGGGCCATAGGGTCCTATAGGGGCTACAGGGAGGCTATAGGGGGGTTGTGGGTGGCTATAGGGGGCGCTATGGGGTCCTATAGAGGCTATGGGGGGCTTTAGGGAGGGGTATGGGGTCCTATAGGGGCTGTAGGGAGGCTATAGGGGGGCTATGAGTGGCCACAGGGGGCGCTATGGGGTCCTACAGAGGCTATGGGGAGTCTATAGGGGGCCTATGGGTGGCTATAGGGGGGCCCTAGGGTCCTATAGGGGCTACAGGGAGGCTACAGGTGGGTTGTGGGTGGCTATAGGGGGCGCTATGGGGTCCTACAGAGGCTATGGGGAGTCTATAGGGGGCCTATGGGTGGCTATAGGGGGGGCATAGGGTCCTATAGGGGCTACAGGGAGGCTATAGGGGGGTTGTGGGTGGCTATAGGGGGAGCTATGGGGGCTGTAGGGGGGCTATGGGAGGGCTATGGGTGTCTATAGGGGGTCTATGGGGTCCTATAGAGGCAATAGGGGGGCTATAGGTGGCTATAGGAGAGCTATGGGTGGCTATAAGGGGGCCATAGGGTCCTATAGGGGCCATAGGGAGGCTATAGGAAGGTTGTGGGTGGCTATAGGGGGGGTTATAGGGTCCTATAGGGGCTATAGGGAGGGTTGTGGGTGGCTATAGGGGAAGCTATGGGATCCTATGGGGCCATAGGAAGGCTATAGGGGGGTTGTGGGTGGATATAGGTGGAGCTATGGGGTCCTATAGAGGCTATGGGGGGCTATAGGGGGGGTATGGGGTCCTATAGAGGCTATGGGGGGCTATAGGGGGTGTATGGGGTCCTATAGAGGCTATGGGGGGGCTATAGGGGGGGCATGGGGTCCTATAGGGGCTGTAGGGGGGCTACGGGTGGCTATAGGGGGGGCTATGGGTGGCTATAGGTGGCCATTGGCACCATCCGGTTGTCATTGGTGCCCTCTGATTGCCACTGGTGCTGCCTGGTGGCCATGAGTGCTGCACTCTGGTAGCCATTGGCTCCATCTGGTGGTCGTTGGCACCCTCTGGTGGTCTTTGGAGCCATCTGATGGCCATTAGCGCCATCTGGTGGCCATTTGTGCCATCTGGTGGCCATTTGTGCCATCTGATAGGAATTGGCGCCATCTGGTGGCCATTGGCATGGTCTGATGGTCATTGGCATTGTCTGGTGGCCATTGGTGTCTTTGGTGGCCTTTGGTGCCTTCTGGTGGCAATTGGCACCATCTCGTGGTCGTTGGTGCCATCTGGTGGCCATTCGTGCCATCTGATGGCCATTGGCACCATCTGGTGGTCATTAACTTCATCTGGTGACCATTGGCACCGTCTGATGGTTATTGGCATCATCTGGTGGCCATTGGTGCCATCTGGTGGTCATTGGCACCATTTGGTGGTCATTGGCACTTTCTAGTGGCCTTTGGTGCCCTGTGGTGGCCATTATCACAGTCTGGTGGCCATTAGTGCCATACTCTGATGGCCAGTGGCACCCCCTGGCGGCCATTGAAGTCGTCTGAAGGCCATTGGTGCCAGCATGTGGCTGTTGGCGCTCTCTGGTGCCTATTAGCTCTGTCTGGGGCTCATCGGGGCCCTCTGGTGGCCATTAGTGCCATCTGTTGGCCATTGGCGCCCTCTGGTGGTCGTTGGCACCTTCTAGTGGTCATTAACTCCATCTGGTGGTCATTGGTGCTGTCTGGTGGCCATTGGCACCATCCAGTGATCATTAGGGCCATCTAGAGGCCATTGGCACCGTCTGGTGGCCATTCATACTCTGGTGGCCATAAGCATTGTCTGTGGTCATCGGGGCCCTCTGGTGGTCTCTGGAGCCCTCTGGTGGCCATTGGTGCCTTCTGGTGGTCATTGGTGCCCTCTGGTAGCCATTAGCACCCTCTGGTGGTCGTTAGCGCCATCTACTGGCCATTGTTGCCATCAGGTGGCCTTTGGTGTCCTCTGGTTGTCATTGGCGCCACCTAGTGGCCATTGTCACTGTCTGGTGGCCTTTGTCGCCAATTGGTGGACCCTAGCACCGTCTAGTGGCCATTGGTGCAGCCTGGTGGCCATTGGCGCCCTCTGGTGGTCATTGGCAGAGTCTGATGGCCATTGGCCCAGTCTGGTGGCCATTCATACTCTCTGGTGGCCATAAGCGGTGTCTGGTGGTCATTAGGGCCCTCTGGTGGCCTTTGGCACCCTCTGGTGGCCATTGTTGCCGTCTAGTGGCCATTGTTGCCATCAGGTGGCCTTTGGTGCCCTCTGGTTGTCATCAGTGTTGCCTGCTGGCCATTGGCGCCCTCTGGCGGTCATTTGCACCACCGTGTGGCTATTAGCTCTGCCTGGTGGCTATTGGCACCCTCTGGCGGTCATTGGCACCACCGTGTGGCTATTAGCTCCACCTGGTGGCCATTGGCGCCCTCTGGCGGTCATTAGCTCCCTCTGGTGGTCATTAGCGCCATCTAGTGGCCATTGTTGCAGTCAGGTGGCCTTTGGTGCCCTCTGGTTGCCATTGGTGCCACCTAGTGGCCATTGTCACCACCTGGTCGACTTTGGCATCAACCAGTGGACCCTAGCGCCGTCTAGTGGCCATTGGTGCAGCCTGGTGGCCATTGGCGCCCTCTGGTGGCCATTGGCGCTGCCGTGTGGCTATTAGCTCCGTCTGGTGGCCTTTGGTGCCCTCTGGTTGTCATTGGCGCCACCTAGTGGCCATTGTCACTGTCTGGTGGCCTTTGGCACCCACTGGTGGCCATCAGCGCTGCCTGGTGGCCATTGGCACCCTCTGTTGGTCATTGGCGCTGCCGTGTGGCTATTAGCTCCATCTGGTGGCCATTGGCACCCTCTGGTGGCCACTGGCACCCTCTGGTGGCCATCAGTGCTGCTTGGTGGCCATTGGCGCCCTCTGGTGGTCATTGGAGCGGCCATGTGGCTATTAGCTCCGTCTGGTGGCCTTTGGTGCCCTCTGGTTGTCATTGGCGCCACCTAGTGGCCATTGTCACTGTCTGGTGGCCTTTGGCACCAACTGGTGGATGCTAGCACCGTCTATTGGCCATTGGTGCAGCCTGGTGGCCATTGGCACCCTCTGGTGGCCATCAGCGCTGCCCGCTGGCCATTGGTGCCTTCTGGCGTTCATTGGCGCTGCTGTGTGGCTATCAGCTCTGCCTGGTGGCCTTTGGCACTCTCTGGTGGCCATCAGCGCTGCCTGCTGGCCATTGGTGCCCTCTGGTGGTCATTGGCGCCACTGTGAGACTATTAGCTCCACCTGGTGGCCATTAGTGCTGCCTGGTGGCCATTGGTGCCTTCTGGTGGTCATTTGCGCCGCCGTGTGGCTATTAGCTCCATCTGGTGGCCATTGGCGCCCTCTGGCAGTCATTGGCACCACTGTGTGGCTATTAGCTCTGTCTGATGGCCATTGGCGCCCTCTTGTGGTCATTGGTGCTGTCTGGTGGCCATTAGTGCTCTCTGGTGGTCATTCACAGAGTCTGATGGCCATTCATACGCTCTGGTGGCCATAAGTGCTGTCTGGTGGCCATTGGCACCCTCTAGTGGCAATTTGCGCCATCTGGTGGTTGTTGGTGTCCTCTGGTAGCCAATGGTGCCCTCTGGTGGTCATTAGCGCCGTCTAGTGGCCATTGTTGCCATCAGGTGGCATTTGGTGCCCTCTGGTTGTCATTGGCACCCTCTAGTGGCCATTGTCACTGTCTGGTGGCCATTGGTGCCGCTGTGTGGCTATTAGCTCCGTCTGGTGGCCATTGGTGCCCTCTGGTAGCCACTGGTGCCCTCTGGTGGCCATTGGTGCCCTCTGGTGGTGACTGAGAGGCACTGAGGTCTCAGGGAAGGCATCTCCTGGGCCCCACCTTCATCCCATCATCATTCTCATCCTCATCCTCATCCTCATCGCTGCCTTCTTCGGTCAGGCCGAGGCAGAGCCCAGTGAGGCTTTGCCCAGCCTGTGCCACCCAGGCCTGCTGCCAGCCACGCTGCGGGGTGAGGTGGGAGGTGCCAGCTCTGATGGGCACCTGCAGTGCTGCCCCACACCGCAGCTCCCCTTGGGGCAAGGCCGTTGGAGCTCTGGGCAAGGGACCCTGCTGGGCACGGGGGGCAGCTGGCACTGGGCACTGCCTGCTCTGCTGGGGGCTGCTGGGCAGCATCTGGCTGGGGAGGGGCAGAGCCACAGAGGCACTGGGGGGGGGGGGTGTGAGGGGCTTCAAGGGGGGGGTCAGAGTCGACCCTGGGAGGGGTCCCCAATTCCTGCACCCACCCTCCTGGGGTGCTCCTGCTGCCTGCCCACCCAGGGGTTGGGCACAGTTGGGGGAATGAAGATCTCCATGCCCGAGGGCACTGCCCCGAGCCTGCCACCAGCCCAACCCACAAATCCAGGGCAGCCCAGCCCCATCTGTGCCCACCCCTGCCCCTCATCCACCTCTGCCAACTGCCACAGCTCGCAGGGTCAGCAGAGCCAGCGGTGCCAGCTGGGCACTACCTGCTGCAGCCATCCCTGCTGGGCACCTCCTGCTACAGCCATCCCTGCTGGGCACCACCTGTTGAGCCATCCCTGCTGGGCACCACCTGCTGCAGCCATCCCTGCTGGGCACCACCTGTTGAGCCATCCCTGCTGGGCACCACCTGCTGCAGCCATCCCTGCTGGGCACCACCTGCTGCATCCACCCTGCTGGGCACCACCTGCTGCAGCCATCCCTGCTGGGCACCACCTGCTGCAGCCATCGCTGCTGGGCACCACCTGCTGCATCCACCCTGCTGGGCACCTCCTGCTACAGCCATCCCTGCTGGGCACCACCTGTTGAGCCATCCCTGCTGGGCACCACCTGCTGCAGCCATCCCTGCTGTGGGCAGCAGGCAGTGCCAGCTGGGTCAAGCAGGGCACGGGAGTGCCTTTAGGCAGCCGGTGCCAGCCAGTGCCCGGCCAATGGCAGCAGCCACTCTGCTGACTCAGCTGTTGCCAGGCAGAGCAGCTGCCCAGGGCAGATCGCAGCCCAGGCAGGGTGCCAAGGGAGGCAGCGATGCCCTGGGGCACCAAGGCCCCCTGCAGAGGGCTGTGGGGCAGGGGGCAGGAGGGGGCCGGGCAGGCAGGGCAGCGCCAGAGGCGTGCGGGGCCAGCAGCCCCCTCCCTGGGCAGAGTGCTGCAGGCAGGGCACAGGTGTGGCTGGCAGCCCTGCGGGGCAGGCTCTGCCTGGTGACTGCTGATGCTGCCCAGCCCCGCTGCTCACTGGGCCCTGCTGGGGCTGCCAGCGCCGCCCCTGCCTGGGGCTGTGCCCAGAGCTCAGCTGGCTCCGGGGGTCCCAGCAGCACTGCAGCCTCTGCTGCGGCAGCCATGGGGGCTGCAGCTGCGCGGGGAGCTGTGGCCCTGCTGCTGGCACTGCTGGCGCTGGGAGCCCACCCGGCTGCTGCTGAGGAGCTCTCAGGTGGGCTGAGGGCTGGGGCACGGGGGAGGGGCTGCCTGGGCTGGGCTGGGCTGCTGCCAGCTGCTGGGGGGGGGCTGCTGGGACCCCTACTGCCTGCTGCCCTGCTGGCACCTCCCTGGCTGTGGGCAGTGCCCAGGCTGAGCTGTGGGGTCCTGTGGGGGTGAGGATCCTGCCCTGGGCAGGCAGTGGGGGAGGGTGGGAGGGGAGTGGAGGAGGGGAGGGGGCTCCGTGGTGCTTCGATGCCCTCTGTTAACCTGCACCCTGCCCACCCAGAGGTGTTCCTCGAGATGGTTAAGGCTGAGTGCCAGTTCCTGAATGGCACCGAGAGGGTCAGGTTCCTGGACAGGTACATCCACAACCGGGAGCAGTATGCTCACTTCGACAGCGACCTGGGGGTCTTTGTGGCTGACACCCCCCTGGGTGAGCCCCAAGCCCAGTACTATAACAGCCAACCAGAGATACTGGAGGTGAAACGTGCTGAGGTGGACACCTTCTGCCGGCACAACTACAAGGCAGTGACCCCATTCACCGTGGAGAGGAGAGGTGAGAGCATGGCAGAGCCTTTCCCTGGGTGCCAGGCACAAGCCCAGCCCCTGGCACTCCCCACATCCCCCCCACTCCCAGCAAGGTGTGGATGGGAAAGGACCTGTGGGCGAGGCGGGGGGGGGGTGGATCCATCTGGTAGCCTGCTGGCAGCTTCAGCAGGCAGGCAGCAGCTGCTGGTGCCTTGTGCCCACTGCCCATAGCTGAGGTGGTCCCTGCTGGGGTGGCTCTGAGCCGCCCCCAGAGCCCTGGCAAGAGCCCTCCTGTGCCTTGTGGAGAGCTGGAGGGGGGCAGAGGAAAGGGGAAGTGAGTGAGGAGGCTGCCAGGGGGATGCCAAGAGAAGCTTCCCCCCACGCCCAGGGCTGCCAGGGCAGCAGTTGCCAGGGCAGAGGTGGGGAGGGAAGAGCTGAGCTGGAGCCTGCTGGAGCTGAGGCGGCAGCAGAGCACAGCCACGGCCCTGCAGCAGGGCTGGTGCCATGGGCTCCCTGCCTGGCAGAGGTGGGCAGGAAGCTCTGCAGATGCCCCAGGATGCCAACCCCCCCTGCTGCATCAGGGTCCCCCCCAGCAGCTTGCCTAGGATGCCAAGGTGCAGGCAGCTTTGGGCTCTGTGCAGAGGAGGAGACTGCAGAGGCTCTCTGGGCAGCCTGCCCCAGGGCTCAGAGCCCTCCCAGCCAAGCAGCTCCTGCTGGTGGCAGCTGCTGGCTGGCACTTTGTGCCCGCTGCCACTTGGGCTGTGGCTGGCAGCGGGCAGAGCCTGGAGCCCTCCTCTTGTGGGCAGCCCTGAGGTGCTGCTGCTGAGCACAGAGCAGGTGCCCTGGGCTGGCAGGAGGGCAGAGTGTGGCTGTGCCAGCTGCACGCACGGCCCCTGGCGGCTGCCCGGGCTCCTGCTGCGCTGCGTGGGCAGCCCTGGGCCAGGGCGGGGCGTGGCTGGGTGCAGAGCGCCCCCTGCCGGTGCTGTGGCAGCCCCTGGCCAGCTGGCTCTGGCTCTGTGCCCCCAGTGCAGCCCCAGGTGCAGGTGCATGCGGTGCGGTCGAGCTCCCTGCCCCCCAGCACCAGGCTGCTGTGTGCCGTGATGGATTTCTACCCCGCGGAGGTGGAGGTGAAGTGGCTCAGGAACGGGCAGGAGCAGACAGACAGCGTCGTGTCCACGGAGGTGCTGCAGAACGGGGACTGGAGCTACCAGGTGCTGGTGCTGCTGGAGAGCAGCCCGCAGCCTGGGGACACCTACGTGTGCCAGGTGGAGCACAGCAGCCTGCAGCACCCCATCGCCCGGCGCTGGGGTAAGGCCCTGCCCTGGCCCCTGGGGGCAGCCCCCGGGGGGCAGGCGGCTGAGGGCAGCTGCCTGCGCAGGCAGGCAGGCAGGGAGGGAGGTGTGGGGCTGGGGAGAGGGAGGCTGGGGGCTGGGCTGTGCCTGCAGCTCAGCCCTCAGCCCCCTGCCCACTCTCGTCCCCACAGAGCCGCCAGCAGAGCCTGGGCGCGGCAAGCTGCTGACAGGGGTGGGGGGCTTGGTGCTGGGGCTCCTCTGCCTGGCCCTGGGGCTCTGCCTGCACCTGCGCAGCAAGGTGAGCAGGGGGACAGCGCCTGGGGGCCTCTGCCTGCCCAGAGAGCTGCTGCAGCCTGCAGCTCTGCAGCCTTCCCGCCCCGCCCCGGCCCTTCTGCTGCTGCTGCTGCTGCTGCTGCTGCCTGCGGGGCTCTGCCTGCCCCTGCTCTGCCAGGGCCTTGGCCTGCAGCCCCTGCAGTGCTGCCTCCTGCCCTCCACCCCTCACTCACTCTGCCCTTCTGCTCTGCCCACAGGCCTCCTGAAGCAGCTGCTCCTGCCCCTGCTCAGCCCCCAGCCAGACCCTGCCTGCAGCCTCAGCGCTGCCCCTGCAGCCCCTGCTGCTGCCCCCCAGCCCCACGCTCACCCCAGTCCCTCTGCCCCAGCCCAGCCTGACTCTGCCTGCTCAGCGGCCCCAAGCCACTCAGGCATGCAGCTGTGGCTTGAGTCAAGAGGCTCCTGCATGGCGTGAAGAGACTCCTGCATGGCATAAAGAGGCTCCTGCCTGCAATAAAGAGACTCCTGCATGGCATAAAGAGGCTCCTGCCTGCAATAAAGAGGCTCCTGCCTGCAACCCAAAGCCTTTGCCTGGTGCTGTCAGCACCCACAGGTGGTGCCCGTGTCAGGAATTTGGGGGCAGGAGGAGTGGGACAGCAGGAATGGAGGGAAGGAGGTGTCAGAACTCGGGGAAGGGAGTGTGGGGAAGGGCAGCAAGAAGGTGGAGCTGAGCCTTGGCTGGGGCTCAGCTTGGCAGGGAGGAGCTGAGCCCTGGAGCCGGAGCTGAGTGGAAAAAAAAATCCTTAAAATAGCCTTAAAAAAATCAGGAATAAAAAAGGAAGGAAGGAGAAATAAATCCTTAAAATAGCATTAAAAAAAAAGAGGAAAAAAAAAAAGGAGGGAAAAAATCCTTAAAATAGCCTTAAAAAAAAACAAGGAATAAAAAAGAAAGGAAAGAAAAAAAATTTAAATAGACTTAAAAAAATCAGGAATAAAAAAGAAAGGAAAGGAAAAAAAAATCTTTAAAATAGACTTCAAAAAATCAGGAATTAAAAATGAAGGAAAGAGAACAAAAAATTGAAATAGACTTTAAAAAATCAGGAAGAATAAAGGAAGGCTCCCTCAGCCTCTCCTCGTAGGGCTGTGCTCAAGGCCTCTCCCCAGCCTTGTCACCCTTCTCTGGACACGTTCAAGCATCTCAATGTCCCTCATAAACTGGGAGGCCCAGAACTGAACACAGCACTCAAGGTGTGGTCTAACCAGTGCAGAGTACAGGGGCAGAATGACCTCCCTGCTCCTGCTGAACACACCATTCCTGATGCAGGCCAGGATGCCACTGGCTCTCTTGGCCACCTGGGCACACTGCTGGCTCATGTTCAGGTGGGTATCAGTCAGATTCAAACCCCTCCTGGACAGGGCAGGCAGCTCCCAGGCCCCACCTTCATCCCATCGCCATCATCGCTGCCTTCTCCAGAGCCCTTTGGTCTCCCAGAGAATCAGAGATCCAAGCAGGCTGGCAGAGAGCTCCAAGCTCCTCCAGCCCAAGCTCTCCCCCAGCCCTCTCCAATCACCCAGACCAGGGAGGATCTGCAGGCAGGGCACAAGTGTGTCTGGCAGCCCTGCGGGGCAGGCTCTGCCTGGTGACTGCTGATGCTGCCCAGCCCCGCTGCTCACTGGGCCCTGCTGGGGCTGCCAGCACTGCCCCTGGCTGGGGCTGTGCCCAGAGCTCAGCTGGCTCCGGGGGTCCCAGCAGCACTGCAGCCTCTGCTGCGGCAGCCATGGGGGCTGCAGCTGCGCGGGGAGCTGTGGCCCTGCTGCTGGCACTGCTGGCGCTGGGAGCCCACCCGGCTGCTGCTGAGGAACTCTCAGGTGGGCTGAGGGCTGGGGCACGGTGGAGGGGCTGCTTGGGCTGGGCTGGGTTGCTGCCAGCTGCTGGGGGGGCTGCTGGGACCCCTACTGCCTGCTGCCCTGCTGGCACCTCCCTGGCTGTGGGCAGTGCCCAGGCTGAGCTGTGGGGTCCTGTGGGGGTGAGGATCCTGCCCTGGGCAGGCAGTGGGGGAAGGTGGGAGGGGAGTGGAATTGGGGAGGGGGCTCCGTGGTGCTTTGATGCCTTCTGTTAACCTGGCCCAGGCCCTCCCAGAGGTGTTTCTGGAGATGGGTAAATCTGAGTGCCAGTTCCTGAATGGCACCAAGAGGGTCAGGTACCTGAGCAGATACATCTACAACCGGGAGCAGATTGTTCACTTCGACAGCGACCTGGGGGTCTATGTGGCTGACACCCCCCTGGGTGAGCACCAAGCCCAGTTCTATAACAGCCAACCAGAGATACTGGAGCGGCAAAGTGCTGCTGTGGACACCTTCTGCCGGCACAACTACAAGATACTGACCCCATTCACCGTGGAGAGGAGAGGTGAGAGCATGGCAGAGCCTTTCCCTGTGTGCCAGGCACAAGTCCAGCCCCTGACACTCCCCACATCCCCCCTAGTCCCAGCATGGATGGCAGGAGGGCAGAGTGTGGCTGTGCCAGCTGCATGCACGGCCCCTGGCGGCTGCCCGGGCTCCTGCTGCGCTGCGTGGGCAGCCCTGGGCCAGGGCGGGGCGTGGCTGGGTGCAGAGCGCCCCCTGCCGGTGCTGTGGCAGCCCCTGGCCAGCTGGCTCTGGCTCTGTGCCCCCAGTGCAGCCCCAGGTGCAGGTGCATGCGGTGCGGTCGAGCTCCCTGCCCCCCAGCACCAGGCTGCTGTGTGCCGTGATGGATTTCTACCCCGCGGAGGTGGAGGTGAAGTGGCTCAGGAACGGGCAGGAGCAGACAGACAGCGTCGTGTCCACGGAGGTGCTGCAGAACGGGGACTGGAGCTACCAGGTGCTGGTGCTGCTGGAGAGCAGCCCGCAGCCTGGGGACACCTACGTGTGCCAGGTGGAGCACAGCAGCCTGCAGCACCCCATCGCCCGGCGCTGGGGTAAGGCCCTGCCCTGGCCCCTGGGGGCAGCCCCCGGGGGGCAGGGGGCTGAGGGCAGCTGCCTGTGCAGGCAGGCAGGCAGGGAGGGAGGTGTGGGGCTGGGGAGAGGGAGGCTGGGGGCTGGGCTGTGCCTGCAGCTCAGCCCTCAGCCCCCTGCCCACTCTCGTCCCCACAGAGCCGCCAGCAGAGCCTGGGCGCGGCAAGCTGCTGACAGGGGTGGGGGGCTTGGTGCTGGGGCCCCTCTGCCTGGCCCTGGGGCTCTGCCTGCACCTGCGCAGCAAGGTGAGCAGGGGGACAGCGCCTGGGGGCCTCTCTCTGCCCAGAGAGCTGCTGCAGCCTGCAGCTCTGCAGCCTTCCCGCCCCGCCCCGGCCCTTCTGCTGCTGCTGCTGCTGCTGCTGCTGCCTGCGGGGCTCTGCCTGCCCCTGCTCTGCCAGGGCCTTGGCCTGCAGCCCCTGCAGCGCTGCCTCCTGCCCCCCACCCCTCTCTAACTCTGCCCTTCTGCTCTGCCCACAGGCCTCCTGAAGCAGCTGCTGCTGCCCCTGCTCAGCCCCCAGCCAGCCCCTGCCTGCAGCCTCAGCGCTGCCCCTGCAGCCCCTGCTGCTGCCCCCCAGCCCCACGCTCACCCCAGCCCCTCTGCCCCAGCCCAGCTTGCCTCTGCCTGCTCAGCAGCCCTGAGCTTGCCAGGGCCCTGCCACGCTGGCCCTGCGCTGGAGAAATTCTTGTTAGCAGAGCACACTGAAATCATAAACATGAGCAACCTGTGCTGGGAATGTCCTTGGGACCCTGCTAGCTCAGGAAATCAATCTGTAAGCAACTGAGCACCCCACACCCAGCTGCAGTGGGCAGAGACTGGATAGCCAAGGGGGCTGGAGTAGGTGGTCTGGAGGGCTGACCCTTAGCATGTTATGATCTATTCACCTCTGCACGCATTACATGTAACCTGGCAATCACCACCTGCAACCAATCTGAAGCTGAGCAGCCTCTTGCTAGAGCGCATACAAGTCCCTGTGTCCCGGCAATAAAGTGGATTTGACCACCTAGCCACAGTGGTGAACAAAGAAGTCATCTTCCCATCGCGCTCCACCCCTTTTAACTCCAACAACTGGCGCCTGAACGGCGAAGCAGGCATTGGGCTCAGGCCGAGGCAGGCCGGCAGCGGGTAAGACCGCGGTCAGGAGGGTTGGCCCGAAGGGAGGGAGCTGATCAGCCTGCGGACGTGCTCCGTATGGAGGAAACTATGGCCATTCGGTGCCGCCGGCCGGGTGGCGCTGCCTCAGGACGGGGGCATCTGCTGGGCGTTCGCACTCGCGAGTGAACAGCCCGAGCGTAAGGCAGGTAAGGCCCACAGGGCATCTGCTGGGGCGCTGCAGCTGCTGGCCTGTGTATCTCATGAGAGGAGTTCTGCTGGAGATTAAGCTCTGAGAGTTGTTGGCCTGGGCGCATGAGGAGGGCCATAGGAGTGAGCCTCCCATGATCTTTAAATGGGAAGTGTGGCAGGAGGTCAGAGATCACAGTCTCACAGTATCACCAAGGTTGGAAGAGACCTCACAGATCATCAAGTCCAACCCTTTACCACAGTGCCCAAGGCTAGACCATGGCACCAAGTGCCACATCCAACCTTGCCTTGAACTGCCCCAGGGACGACGACTCCACCACCTCCCCGGGCAGCCCATTCCAGTGCCCAATGACTCTCTCAGGGAAGAACTTTCTCCTCACCTCGAGCCGAAATTTCCCCTGGCGCAGCCTGAGGCTGTGTCCTCTCGTTCTGGAGCTGGCCACCTGAGAGAAGAGAGCAAGCTCCCCCTGGCCACAACCACCCTTCAGGTAGTTGTAGACAGCAATAAGGTCACCCCTGCGCTGTGGGACGTGGTTATTACCAAGGGAACAGACTCTAAGGCGGCTCAACAGCCAGGTCCCACCCGGCGGGATGTGCTCCGCCTGTTGGACACTGGAATGGGCTGCCCGGGGAGGTGGTGGAGTCGCCGTCCCTGGTGCTGTTCAAGGCAAGGTTGGATGTGGCACTTGGTGCCATGGTCTAGCCTTGAGCTCTGTGGTAAAGGGTTGGACTTGATGATCTGTGAGGTCTCTTCCAACCCTGATGATGCTGTGAGGCTGTGACACTGTTATTAGACATGAAAGCCGAAAGCAATGCTGCGGTCGCAGCTTCTCAGCCGCTTCTGCCCATGCCGGTCGCCGCCGGCAGTCCTGACACGTGCACGGTGCCAGCTTCCACCTCTGCCCCCGCCCCAAGCGCTCCGTGGCTGCCTGCGGTCGAGAAAGAGCTCAGCAGCTCGGGGTTTTGGTCTTAGCAGAGCTGCTCCAGATAAGGGCATGACCGGGAAAGCTGCCAGCTCTGTGGTGGAGTTGGAAAAGAGCATGCAGCACGACCCTGGCAGACAGCCATGTCGCCCACCCTGCGCCCTGCCTCTGCCCCCCCTCCCTACTGGGGCCGCGCCCGATAAACCGAGCGTTGGCATCTCCCAGCCTGGCGATGGCGCTGCAGCTGGAGGGGTGTGCTCTGGTGGCTCGGCGTGCGTTAGCGGCCACCGGTCGCCCACGGCTGCCGCTGCTGATACTATGCAGTGGCTGGAACAAGTAGTTAAGTTGTTAGAAAATGGACCCCTGGCATTCTAACTGGTCAGGGTAGCTGCCAGTCTATGGAGGCACAGCTCCGTTTCCCGCATGAGCTTCGTGGTCTGTCTGCCCGGTTGGCACTGCAAGCCTTTGATTCCGCTCCTGGCTTAACACCTGGTCCCTCAGATGTGGGAATCAGGCAGGGGACGACTGAGGAGTTGTATAGGGTTAACACTCCAGGGGGGACGTAACCCTGAACCTGACCCTAGGTGGTGGGCCACACTCCAGGTGATGGTTAGCCCACTCCCCCCCACTTCCTGTCCTATAAAACAGAGGAGCTTCCTTTGCCTCAGTGGTAGAATTCTCCCCTGCCATGCAGGAGACCCAGGTTTGATTCCCGGCCAATGCACCTAAGAAGGGGAGCGAAGTGAGAGAGAGAGCAAAAGACCCAGAAGCAGGAAGCCCCTCTGTTTTATAGGACAGGAAGTGGGGGGAGTGGGCTAACCGTCACCTGGAGTGTGGCCCACCCCTGGGGAGGGGCCAAGACCCCTAGGGTCAGGTTCAGGGTTACTCCCCCAGGAGTGTTAACCCTATACAGGAGTCTAGTCACTTCACTGGCCGGCTATGGGCAGCATTAACATATGAAGGAGAGTTGGATGACAGCACCAAAGCAGGGCTGATGAAGAGCATGGCATTTGAAAACGCTGATCCCAAGACCCGGGGTATTGTAGCCACGTTGCCCGCAGGGGCATCTATGGAAGACATGTTAATCCCAAGACCTGGGGTATTGTAGCCACGTTGCCTGCAGGGGCATCTATGGAAGACATGTTAGAACGAGTAGCCTGTGCCCAGGGCAGGGAGCAGTACACGCTTGTGACAGATGCTGTACATGCATCTAATCAAGCTGCAGCAGGAGAGGTAGCACAGGTGGTCCAGGCAGTGCTTTGCAACAAAGTCCTTCTTGTTTTGGCTAAGCAGCGGGAGACCTGCCCGACGCCCGCGGGCTGCTATCGCTGCGGCCAGCTGGGTCACGCACCGCAGCGCTGTTCAGCCTCGGGGTGTGTGTGAGAACATCTCCTGCAACGAGGTATGGAATGTAAACATCAGGCCCTGTGATGGGGCATGTCCTTGGAGCCTAACAAGTTCCCAGGGGCCTAGGCTGAGAACAGTGAGCAACCCACGCACAGCTGCCAGGGGGTGGAATCTGCCCACCCCTGAGGCAGGCACAGCTCCAGGGGGCTGACCCCCTGGGTGGTACCCACAGGTTGTTTACCACAAGGTGACCTATCTCTGCCTTACACATAACTTGGGGCCAATCTGTCCACTTCTGCCAGCCCCAGGCTGGTTGTGCACACCCCCTCTGGGGGCTATACAAATCACTATATCACCTTAATGAAGTGTGCTGAGGTACTGATGCATAGCAGCTGCTGTCTCGAGTTGTCAGTACCCTGATCTCGCCTCTCGCCAGCCTCCGTACCCCAACAGGTGTGGTGTGCCCATTACCAGTCTCCTGGCCATGCCACGGCAGTCTGCCGGTCGGGAAACTTCACAGCCAGTGCCAGCAGCCACGTGCAGACGACAGGAGCTGTAGTGCAGGACGAGGCAAAGGGTACCTGGACACACACTCACTACCCAGCCGCCAGCGGGAGCCGCGGGGTTGACTTGGCAACAGCAGTAACTGATAGACAGTAAGCTGAAGATGAGCCAGCAGTGTGCCCAGGTGGCCAAGAAAGCCAATGGCATCCTGGCCTGCATCAGGAACAGTGTGGCCAGTAGGTCAAGGGAGGTTGCTCTTCCCCTGTACTCAGCACTGGTCAGACCACACCTTGAGTGCTGTGTCCAGTTCTGGGCCCCTCAATTCAAGGAGGATGTTGAGGTGCTGGAACATGTTCAGAGAAGGGCAACAAAGCTGGTGAGGGGCCTGGAGCACAAATCCTATGAGGAGAGGTTGAGGGAGCTGGGCCTGTTTAGCCTGGAGAAGAGGAGTCCCAGGGGTGATCTTATTACTGTCTACAACTACCTGAAGGGACATTGTAGCCAGGTGGGGGGTGGCCTCTTCTCCCAGGCAACCAGCAATAGAACAAGGGGACACAGTCTCAAGTTGTGCCAGGGTAGGTCTAGGCTGGATGTTAGGAAGAAGTTCTTCACAGAGAGAGTGATTTGCCATTGGAATGGGCTGCCCAGGGAGGTGGTGGAGGCACCGTCCCTGGGGGTCTTCAAGCAAAGCCTGGATGAGGCACTTAGTGCCATGGTCTGGTTGATTGGTTAGGGCTGGGGGATAGGTTGGACTGGATGATCTTGGAGGTCACCGTGGGCGACCGGTGGCCGCTAATGCACACCGAGCCACCAGAGCACACCCCTCCAGCTGTGGCGCCATCGCCAGGCTGGGAGATGCCAACACTCGGTTTATCGGGCGCGGCCCCAGTAGGGAGGGGGGGCAGAGGCAGGGCGCAGGGTGGGCGACATGGCTGTCTGCCAGGGTCGTGCTGCATGCTCTTTTCCAACTCCACCACAGAGCTGGCAGCTTTCCCGGTCATGCCCTTATCTGGAGCAGCTCTGCTAAGACCAAAACCCCGAGCTGCTGAGCTCTTTCTCGACCGCAGGCAGCGAAACAGAGCTTGGGGCGGGGGCAGAGGTGGAAGCTGGCACCGTGCACGTGTCAGGACTGCCGGCGGCGACCGGCACGGGCAGAAGCGGCTGAGAAGCTGCGACCGCAGCATTGCTTTCGGCTTTCATGTCTAATAACAGTGTCACAGCCTCACAGCATCATCAGGGTTGGAAGAGACCTCACAGATCATCAAGTCCAACCCTTTACCACAGAGCTCAAGGCCAGACCATGGCACCAAGTGCCACATCCAACCTTGCCTTGAAGAGCCCCAGGGACGGCGACTCCACCACCTCCCCGAGCAGCCCATTCCAGTGTCCAACAGGCAGAGCACATCCCGCCGGGTGGGACCTGGCTGTTGAGCTGCCTTAGAGTCTGTTCCCTTGGTAATAACCACGTCCCACAGCGCAGGGGTGACCTTATTGCTGTCTACAACTACCTGAAGGGTGCTTGTGGCCAGGAGGAGGTTGCTCTCTTCTCTCAGGTGGCCAGCTCCAGAATGAGAGGACACAGCCTCAGGCTGCGCCAGGGGAAATTTCGGCTCGAGGTGAGGAGAAAGTTCTTCCCTGAGAGAGTCATTGGGCACTGGAATGGGCTGCCCGGGGAGGTGGTGGAGTCGCCGTCCCTGGGGCAGTTCAAGGCAAGGTTGGATGTGGCACTTGGTGCCATGGTCTAGCCTTGGGCACTGTGGTAAAGGGTTGGACTTGATGATCTGTGAGGTCTCTTCCAACCTTGGTGATACTGTGATGCTGTGATCTCCGACCTCCTGCCACACTTCCCATTTAAAGATCATGGGAGGCTCACTCCTATGGCCCTGCTCATGCGCCCAGGCCAACAACTCTCAGAGCTTAATCTCCAGCAGAACTCCTCTCATGACATACACAGGCCAGCAGCTGCAGCGCCCCAGCAGATGCCCTGTGGGCCTTACCTGCCTTACGCTCGGGCTGTTCACTCGCGAGTGCGAACGCCCAGCAGATGCCCCCGTCCTGAGGCAGCGCCACCCGGCCGGCGGCACCGAATGGCCATAGTTTCCTCCATACGGAGCACGTCCGCAGGCTGATCAGCTCCCTCCCTTCGGGCCAACCCTCCTGACCGCGGTCTTAGCCGCTGCCGGCCTGCCCCGGCCTGAGCCCAATGCCTGCCTCGCCGTTCAGGCGCCAGTTGTTGGAGTTTAAAGGGGTGGAGCGCGATGGGAAGATGACTTCTTTGCTCACCACTGTGGCTAGGTGGTCAAATCCACTTTATTGCCGGGACACAGGGACTTGTATGCGCTCTAGCAAGAGGCTGCTCAGCTTCAGATTGGTTGCAGGTGGTGATTGCCAGGTTACATGTAATGCGTGCAGAGGTGAATAGATCATAACATGCTAAGGGTCAGCCCTCCAGACCACCTACTGCAGCCCCCTTGGCTATCCAGTCTCTGCCCACTGCAGCTGGGTGTGGGGTGCTCAGTTGTTTACAGATTGATTTCCTGAGCTAGCAGGGTCCCAAGGACATTCCCAGCATGGGTTACTCGTGTTTATGATTTCAGTGTGCTCTGCTAACAAGAATTTCTCCAACGCAGGGCCAGCGTGGCAGGGCCCTGGCAAGCTTGGGGCCGCTGAGCAGGCAGAGTCAAGCTGGGCTGGGGCAGAGGGGCTGGGGTGAGCGTGGGGCTGGGGGGCAGCAGCAGGGGCTGCAGGGGCAGCGTTGAGGCTGCAGGCAGGGGCTGGCTGGGGGCTGAGCAGGGGCAGCAGCAGCTGCTTCAGGAGGCCTGTGGGCAGAGCAGAAGGGCAGAGTGAGAGAGGGGTGGGGGGCAGGAGGCAGCACTGCAGGGGCTGCAGGCCAAGGCCCTGGCAGAGCAGGGACAGGCAGAGCCCCGCAGGCAGCAGCAGCAGCAGCAGCAGCAGAAGGGCCGGGGCAGGGCGGGAAGGCTGCAGAGCTGCAGGCTGCAGCAGCTCTCTGGGCAGAGAGAGGCCCCCAGGCGCTGTCCCCCTGCTCACCTTGCTGCGCAGGTGCAGGCAGAGCCCCAGGGCCAGGCAGAGGAGCCCCAGCACCAAGCCCCCCACCCCTATCAGCAGCTTGCCACGCCCAGGCTCTGCTGGCGGCTCTGTGGGGACGAGAGTGGGCAGGGGGCTGAGGGCTGAGCTGCAGGCACAGCCCAGCCCCCAGCCTCCCTCTCCCCAGCCCCACACCTCCCTGCCTGCTTGCCTGCCCAGGCAGCTGCCCTCAGCCCCCTGCCCCCCGGGGGCTGCCCCCAGGGGCCAGGGCAGGGCCTTACCCCAGCGCCGGGCGATGGGGTGCTGCAGGCTGCTGTGCTCCACCTGGCACACGTAGGTGTCCCCAGGCTGCGGGCTGCTCTCCAGCAGCACCAGCACCTGGTAGCTCCAGTCCCCGTTCTGCAGCACCTCCGTGGACACGACGCTGTCTGTCTGCTCCTGCCCGTTCCTGAGCCACTTCACCTCCACCTCCGCGGGGTAGAAATCCATCACGGCACACAGCAGCCTGGTGCTGGGGGGCAGGGAGCTCGACCGCACCGCATGCACCTGCACCTGGGGCTGCACTGGGGGCACAGAGCCAGAGCCAGCTGGCCAGGGGCTGCCACAGCACCGGCAGGGGGCGCTCTGCACCCAGCCACGCCCCGCCCTGGCCCAGGGCTGCCCACGCAGCGCAGCAGCAGCCCGGGCAGCCGCCAGGGGCCGTGCGTGCAGCTGGCACAGCCACACTCTGCCCTCCTGCCAGCCCAGGGCACCTGCTCTGTGCTCAGCAGCAGCACCTCAGGGCTGCCCACAAGAGGACGGCTCCAGGCTCTGCCCGCTGCCAGCCACAGCCCAAGTGGCAGCGGGCACAAAGTGCCAGCCAGCAGCTGCCACCAGCAGGAGCTGCTTGGCTGGGAGGGCTCTGAGCTCCAGCAGGCTCCAGCTCAGCTCTTCCCTCCCCACCTCTGCCCTGGCAACTGCTGCCCTGGCAGCCCTGGGCGTGGGGGGAAGCTTCTCTTGGCATCCCCCTGGCAGCCTTTTCTACTCTTCCCTCCCCAGGGGTCTCAGGAAAGCCAAAGGAGGGATCCTAACGTGGCTCTGAGGGTGGCTTTGACTGAAGCAGAGACCACCTCTGCTATGGGCAGTGGGCACAGGGGACCAGCAGCTCCTGCATGGCTGCTGAAGGTACCATGAAGCTCCCAGCTGAACCCTCAGAGGTCCCTTCCCACCCACACCATGCTGGGATTGGGGATCTGGGGAGTGCCAGGGGCTTGGCCTGTGCCTGGCACCCAGGGAAAGGCTCTGCCATGCTCTCACCTCTCCTCTCCACGAGGAATGGATTTGCCACCTCATAGTTGTAGCGGCAGTAGGAGTCCACCTCAGCCTGTACCTGCCTGATGAAGTCCCTTTGGCTGTTCCAGACCTGGGCCTGGGGCTCTCCCAGGGGGGTGTCAGCCACAAAGGCCCCCAGGTCGCTGTCGAAGTGCAGGAGCTGCTCCCGGTTGTAGATGACCCTGGCCACAAACCTGACCCTCTCGGTGCCGTTCAGGAACTGGCACTCAGCCTTCTGCATCCGCAGGAACACCTCTGGGTGGGCAGGGGCCGGGTCAGGGGAGGGCAGCGAGGCACCATGGAGCCCCTCCCCACCTCCACTCCCCTGTGCCAGCCTCTCCCAGTGCCACGCAGCTGCCACAGCACTGCTGAGGGTATCCTGACCTGGAAAGGACTTCGTGGCTGAGCCTGGGCACTGGTGACTGCCACAGGGAGGTATCAGGAGAGGCCAGGGCAGGAGGGAGTTCATCCAGGAGCGGGGGCAGGAGGGCACAGCAGCCCCCCCAGCAGCTGGCAGCAGCCCAGCCCAGCCCAGGCAGCCCCTCCCCCGTGCCCCAGCCCTCAGCCCACCTGAGAGCTCCTCAGCAGCAGCCGGGTGGGCTCCCAGCGCCAGCAGTGCCAGCAGCAGGGCCACAGCTCCCCGTGCAGCTGCAGCCCCCATGGCTGCCACAGCAGAGGCTGCAGTGCTGCTGGGACCCCCGGAGCCAGCTGAGCTCTGGGCACAGCCCCAGCCAGGGGCGGCGCTGGCAGCCCCAGCAGGGCCCAGTGAGCAGCGGGGCTGGGCAGCATCAGCAGTCACCAGGCAGAGCCTGCCCCGCAGGGCTGCCAGCCACACCTGTGCCCTGCCTGCAGCACTCTGCCCAGGGAGGGGGCTGCTCCAGCCCCCCCCCGGTCTGGGTGATTGGACAGGGTTGGGGGAGAGCTTGGGCTGGAGGAGCTTGGAGCTCTCTGCCAGCCTGCTTGGATCTCTGATTCTCTGGGAGACCAAAGAGCCCTGGAGAAGGCAGCGATGATGGCGATGGGATGAAGGTGAGGCCTGGGAGCTGCCTGCCCTGTCCAGGAGGGGTTTGAATCCAGTCAGTTCCTCATCCAGCCAAGCCCTGCTCCAGGCTAGTGCCAATCCATTCAGTTCCTTATCCAGCCAAATCCCACTCCAGTCAGTTCCATATCCTGTCAGTTCCTCATCCAGCCAAGTCCTGGTCCAGTCAGTTCCTCATCCAGCCAAATCCCACTCCAGTCAGTTCCATATCCTGTCAGTTCCTCATCCAGCCAAGTCCTGGTCCAGTCAGTTCCTCATCCAGCCAGTTCCTCATCCAGCCAAGTCCCACTCCAGCCAGTTCCTTATCCAGCCAAATCCTGCTCCAGCCAATTCCTTATCTATCCTGTCAGTTCCTCATCCAGCCAAGTCCCACTCCAGTCAGTTCCTTATCCAGCCAAATCCCACTCCAGTCAGTTCCATATCCTGTCAGTTCCTCATCCAGCCATGTCCCACTCCAGCCAGTTCCTTATCCAGCCAAATCCTGCTCCAGCCAATTCCTTATCTGTCATGTCAGTTCCTCATCCAGCCAAGTCCCAATCCAGTCAGTTCCTTATCCAGCCAAATCCCACTCCAGTCAGTTCCTTATCCTGTCAGTTCCTCATCCAGACAAGTCCTGATTGTCCTGGAGTCCTGTATCCCCCTAAATTGCTCTCCCTCCATGGCTTGACTGGAGAGCAAAAGCCTCCTGGTTCCCCCCACCCCCTCCCTGCCCTGCAGATGTGGAGGAGGTGAGCAAAGGGGTCCTGCCCGCAGGAGGAGTGCCCCGTGCAGGCTGACTACCTGGCACATATCCATGTAGTGGGCAGTGGGGAAAAGGATTGGGAGAGATCAGCTGAAGAGTTGCACCTTAAAAGAGGCCATTCAGGCCAAGCTGATCTCTACTATGAGTGCAGGTCTCAGGGGTGGGCAGTCTCCCTCTCAACTTGTGAGACCATTGTGTCAGCCTGTCCACAGTGCCAGATGAGGCTGAAGGCCAAACACCCAAACCTTGCACCAGCCCAGCCTATCCACCAGGACAAAAGTCTCTGGAACACCTGGCAGGTGGATTATGTGGGAGCCCTCAAGCCATCACATGGACAGAAACACATAGTGCTTGGCCTAGAAGTGGTCTCTGGTCTAACCATGGCCACTGCCACCAGTGCAGCCTCGGGAGCTCAAAGCACTGAGACTCTCAAACACTGGTTTGGCATCGTCACAGTCTCACAGTATCACCAAGGTTGGAAGAGACCTCACAGATCATCAAGTCCAACCCTTTACCACAGAGCTCAAGGCCAGACCATGGCACCAAGTGCCACATCCAACCTTGCCTTGAACTGCCCCAGGGACGGCGACTCCACCACCTCCCCGGGCAGCCCATTCCAGTGTCCAATGACTCTCTCAGTGAAGAACTTTCTCCTCACCTCGAGATCTTCACAGTCAATAATGGTTGGGGAAGCTATGGAAGCCCCAAGATTAAGGCCTTCTGCCCAGCTGAGCCAGTAGTGGACAGTGACCTTGTGCCAGGGGGAGTTAAGGATAAATCCTTGTCCCAGATGCAAGTGGGCCAAGCTGTGCTCGTCAGGCTACCCTCTATAGGGGTGGTGCCAATGACACTGGGTAGACCCAGAGGCTTATATGCCTGGGAAGCCCCAGATGCAAATGGGAAAGGCCACTGGATCAGTGCACAGTGGATTGTCCCCAACTATTAATTGTCAAGCCTGGCCTTTATGGGCCGAGGCAGGTTTTGTCTCCTTACAGGTTAAAGACAGCCAAGGACCAATTCCTGACCAGCACCTGGGAAAGGGAGAGCCAGCTACACCAGAGATGGAGTCATATCACCGGGGTGGCCAGTGGATGATGGCATCGGGACCCACAGACTGTGACCTCCAGCCATGGACTCAGAGCATCTGAGGCTCTGCCATGAACTTTGTTGCTCTACCAGGATCAGAGCAACTTTCAACCTGACTGTGCAGCTTTATGTAATACAGTTTGGGCTATGGTTAAGCCTTGTTAAGTATTGTGGAGTATTGTTGGGGTGATTAATGTGTTGTTATATGTTGTTAATGTTGGAAAAGGCTCAGCTAGAGATATGTTAATAGGCTACTAAATGGCAAGGAGGTCACCTACCAGTCTCAATGTTCTAGACAAAGATGCTCATTACCACCGGGGTGGGATTGTCCTGGAGTCCTGTACCCCTAAATTGCTCTCCTGCCATGACCTCTTGTGAGAGGCCTTGAGCACAGCCCTACGAGGAGAGGCTGAGGGAGCTGGGATTGGTTAGCCTGGAGAAGAGGAGGCTCAGGGGAGACCTTATTGCTGTCTACAACTACCTGAGGGGAGGTTGTGGCCAGGAGGAGGTTGCTCTCTTCTCTCAGGTGGCCAGCACCAGAATGAGAGGACACAGCCTCAGGCTGTGCCAGGGGAGATTTAGGCTGGAGGTGAGGAGAAAGTTCTTCCCTGAGAGAGTCATTGGACACTGGAATGGGCTGCCCGGGGAGGTGGTGGAGTCGCCGTCCCTGGAGCTGTTCAAGGCAGGACTGGACGTGGCACTTGGTGCCATGGTCTGGCCTTGAGCTCTGTGCTAAAGAGTTGGACTTGATGATCTGTGAGGTCTCTTCCAACCCTGATGATACTGTGAGACTGTGACTTCGGGGGGAGAGGGAAAGCTGCCTGGTTTCCCCCCCCCCCCCTCACCTACACTGCGGGCATGAAGGGGGTGAGCAAAGGGGTCCTGCCCGCACGAGGAGTGCCCTGTGCAGTGCCCGCGCTGGGATCGGGCTGGGATTGGCTGTGCCCTTTCGTGCCCAAGGAAGTGGTAACTCTGCCCTTTGTCTAGAGAGGGTATAAATGTTGGGGGGCTTCCTGCCTTTGGGGGTTCCCACCTTGGAGTTCCTCCCTGCCTGGACGTTTGTGCCTGCCTGAGAGTTCCCCCACTCTCGCCTCGCCTTGGATGCAGAGAGATCTTCAAAGGCTGCTTCACCTATTGACACCCTTTGTGAGCCTAAGGACCCTTAACGATCCACCTGCAGCTGCTGAAAGGGAACAGAGGGACAGACCTCAGCAGGAAGCCAGCCTGACCTTGAGTTACTTTGGCTCAGCTTTATTAGCAAGACAATGTTATTAATTAATAGCCAGGGACGTTTCCCTGGCAGCAGGAATTGTTTCCTTGCCCCCTCGGGCGCCCCTGGAGCCAAACGTGGCCAGACTCGGGCGGGGCAGAGCAGAATCCCCTCCCTGCTCTGCCTGCCTCAGCTCTGCAGGGCTGCCCTGGATGCACAGCCAGGGCTCAGCTCTGCTCTCTCCTTGCACTGCACTGCTCTCAGGGCCTCCCCTCTGCACTGCCACTTGGAGCCGCAGCCAAGGCTCAGCTCCACCACCTCCCTCTGCTCCACTCAGCTCCGGCTCCAGGGCTCAGCTCCTCCCTGCCAAGCTGAGCCCCAGCCAAGGCTCAGCTCCACCTTCTTGCTGCCCTTCCCTGAGCTCTGACACCTCCTTCCCTCCATTCCTGCTGTCCCCCTCCTCCTGCCCCCAAATTCCCCACACGGGCACCACCTGTGGGTGCTAACAGCACCAGGCAAAGGCTTTGGGTTGCATGCAGGAGCCTCTTTATTGCCATGCAGGAGCCTCTTTATTACAGGCAGGAGCCTCTTTATTGCAGGCAGGAGCCTCTTTATTGCAGACAGGAGCCCCTTTGTGCCATGCAGGAGCCTCTTCACACCATGCAGGAGCCTCTTGACTCAAGCCACAGCTCCATGCCTGAGTGGCTTGGGGCCGCTGAGCAGGCAGAGTCAGGCTGGGCTGGGGCAGAGGGGCTGGGGTGAATGTGGGGCTGGGGGTCAGCAGCAGGGGCTGCAGGGGCAGCGCTGAGGCTGCAGGCAGGGTCTGGCTGGGGGCTGAGCAGGGGCAGCAGCAGCTGCTTCAGGAGGCCTGTGGGCAGAGCAGAAGGGCAGAGTGAGAGAGGGGTGGGGGGCAGGAGGCAGCGCTGCAGGGGCTGCAGGCCAAGGCCCTGGCAGAGCAGGGGCAGGCAGAGCCCCGCAGGCAGCAGCAGCAGCAGCAGCAGCAGAAGGGCCGGGGCGGGGCGGGAAGGCTGCAGAGCTGCAGGCTGCAGCAGCTCTCTGGGCAGAGAGAGGCCCCCAGGCGCTGTCCCCCTGCTCACCTTGCTGCGCAGGTGCAGGCAGAGCCCCAGGGCCAGGCAGAGGAGCCCCAGCACCAAGCCCCCCACCCCTGTCAGCAGCTTGCCGCGCCCAGGCTCTGCTGGCGGCTCTGTGGGGACGAGAGTGGGCAGGGGGCTGAGGGCTGAGCTGCAGGCACAGCCCAGCCCCCAGCCTCCCTCTCCCCAGCCCCACACCTCCCTCCCTGCCTGCCTGCCTGCGCAGGCAGCTGCCCTCAGCCCCCTGCCCCCCGGGGGCTGCCCCGAGGGGCCAGGGCAGGGCCTTACCCCAGCGCCGGGCGATGGGGTGCTGCAGGCTGCTGTGCTCCACCTGGCACACGTAGGTGTCCCCAGGCTGCGGGCTGCTCTCCAGCAGCACCAGCACCTGGTAGCTCCAGTCCCCGTTCTGCAGCACCTCCGTGGACACGACGCTGTCTGTCTGCTCCTGCCCGTTCCTGAGCCACTTCACCTCCACCTCCGCGGGGTAGAAATCCATCACGGCACACAGCAGCCTGGTGCTGGGGGGCAGGGAGCTCGACCGCACCGCATGCACCTGCACCTGGGGCTGCACTGGGGGCACAGAGCCAGAGCCAGCTGGCCAGGGGCTGCCACAGCACCGGCAGGGGGCGCTCTGCACCCAGCCACGCCCCGCCCTGACCCAGGGCTGCCCACGCAGCGCAGCAGGAGCCCGGGCAGCCGCCAGGGGCCGTGCGTGCAGCTGGCACAGCCACACTCTGCCCTCCTGCCAGCCCAGGGCACCTGCTCTGTGCTCAGCAGCAGCACCTCAGGGCTGCCCACAAGAGGAGGGCTCCAGGCTCTGCCCGCTGCCAGCCACAGCCCAAGTGGCAGCGGGCACAAAGTGCCAGCCAGCAGCTGCCACCAGCAGGAGCTGCTTGGCTGGGAGGGCTCTGAGCCCTGGGGCAGGCTGCCCAGAGAGCCTCTGCAGTCTCCTCCTCTGCACAGAGCCCAAAGCTGCCTGCACCTTGGCATCCTGGGCAAGCTGCTGGGGGGGACCCTGCTGCAGCAGGGGGGTTGGCATCCTGGGCACCTGCAGAGCTTCCTGCTCACCTCTGCCAGGCAGGGAGCCCATGGCACCAGCCCTGCTGCAGGGCCGTGGCTGTGCTCTGCTGCCACCTCAGCTCCAGCAGGCTCCAGCTCAGCTCTTCCCTCCCCACCTCTGCCCTGGCAACTGCTGCCCTGGCAGCCCTGGGCGTGGGGGGAAGCTTCTCTTGGCATCCCCCTGGCAGCCTCCTCACTCACTTCCCCTTTCCTCTGCCCCCCTCCAGCTCTCCACAAGGCACAGGAGGGCTCTTGCTAGGGCTCTGGGGGCAGCTCAGAGCCACCCCAGCAGGGACCACCTCAGCTATGGGCAGTGGGCACAAGGCACCAGCAGCTGCTGCCTGCCTGCTGAAGCTGCCAGCAGGCTCCCAGATGGATCCCCCCCCCCCCCCCCGCCTCGCCCACAGGTCCTTTCCCATCCACACCATGCTGGGACTGGGGGGATGTGGGGAGTGCCAGGGGTTGGGCTTGTGCCTGGCACCCAGGGAAAGGCTCTGCCATGCTCTCACCTCTCCTCTCCACGGTGAATGGGGTCGCTAGCTTGTAGTTGTGCCGGCAGTAGGTGTCCACATGAGCACGTCTCAGCTCCAGTTCCCCCGGTAGGCTGTTCAAGTACTGTGCTTGGTACTCACCCAGGGGGGTGTCAGCCACATAGACCCCCAGGTCGCTGTCGAAGTGAGCAAACTGCTCCCGGTTGTAGATGAACCTGTTCAGGTACCTGACCCTCTCGGTGCCATTCAGGAACTGGCACTCAGCCTTATTCATCAGGAGGAACACCTCTGTGTGGGCAGGGTCCAGGTTAACAGAGGGCATCGAAGCACCACAGAGCCCCCTCCCCACCTCCACTCCCTTCCCACCCTCCCCCACTGCCTGCCCAGGGCAGGATCCTCACCCCCACAGGACCCCACAGCTCAGCCTGGGCACTGCCCACAGCCAGGGAGGTGCCAGCAGGGCAGCAGGCAGTAGGGGCACAGCAGCCCCCCCCCAGCAGCTGGCAGCAGCCCAGCCCAGCCCAGGCAGCCCCTCCCCCGTGCCCCAGCCCTCAGCCCACCTGAGAGCTCCTCAGCAGCAGCCGGGTGGGCTCCCAGCGCCAGCAGTGCCAGCAGCAGGGCCACAGCTCCCCGCGCAGCTGCAGCCCCCATGGCTGCCGCAGCAGAGGCTGCAGTGCTGCTGGGACCCCCGGAGCCAGCTGAGCTCTGGGCACAGCCCCAGCCAGGGGCGGCGCTGGCAGCCCCAGCAGGGCCCAGTGAGCAGCGGGGCTGGGCAGCATCAGCAGTCACCAGGCAGAGCCTGCCCCGCAGGGCTGCCAGCCACACCTGTGCCCTGCCTGCAGCACTCTGCCCAGGGAGGGGGCTGCTGGCCCCGCACGCCTCTGGGGCTGCCCTGCCTGCCCGGCCCCCTCCTGCCCCCTGCCCCACAGCCCTCTGCAGGGGGCCTTGGTGCCCCAGGGCATCGCTGCCCCCCTTAGTTCCCTGCCTGGGCTGCGATCTGCCCTGGGCAGCTGCTCTGCCTGGCAACAGCTGAGTCAGCAGAGTGGCTGCTGCCATTGGCCAGGCACTGGCTGGCACCGGCTGCCCAAAGGCACCCCCCTGCCCCCCTGACCCAGCTGGCACTGCCTCCTGCCCAAGGCAGGGATGGCTGCAGCAGGTGGTGCCCAGCAGGGATGGCTCTACAGGTGGTGCCCAGCAGGGATGGCTGCAGCAGGGGGTGCCCAGCAGGGATGGCTCAACAGGTGGTGCCCAGCAGGGATGGCTGCAGCAGGGGGTGCCCAGCAGGGATGGCCCAACAGGTGGTGCCCAGCAGGGTGGCTGCAGCAGATGGTGCCCAGCAGGGGTGGATGCAGCAGGTGGTGCCCAGCAGGGGTGGCTCTACAGGTGGTGCCCAGCAGGGTGGCTGCAGCAGATGGTGCCCAGCAGGGGTGGATGCAGCAGGTGGTGCCCAGCAGGGGTGGCTCTACAGGTGGTGCCCAGCAGGGATGGCTGCAGCAGGGGGTGCCCAGCAGGGATGGCTCAACAGGTGGTGCCCAGCAGGGTGGCTGCAGCAGGTGGTGCCCAGCAGGGATGGCTGCAGCAGGTGGTGCCCAGCAGGGGTGGATGCAGCAGGTGGTGCTCAGCAGGGATGGCTGCAGCAGGTGGTGCCCAGCAGGGATGGATGCAGCAGGTGGTGCCCAGCAGGGTGGATGCCGCAGGTGGTGCCCAGCAGGGATGGATGCAGCAGCTGGTGCCCAGCAGGGATGGATGCAGCAGGTGGTGCCCAGCAGCGATGGCTGCAGCAGGTTGTGCCCAGCAGGGTGGCTGCAGCAGGTGGTGCCCAGCAGGGGTGGATGCAGCAGCTGGTGCCCAGCAGGGATGGATGCAGCAGGGGGTGCCCAGCATGGATGGATGCAGCAGGTGGTGCCCAGCAGGGATGGATGCAGCAGGTGGTGCCCAGCAGGGTGGCTGCAGCAGGTGGTGCCCAGCAGGGATGGCTCAACAGGTGGTGCCCAGCAGGATGGATGCAGCAGGTGGTGCCCAGCAGGGATGGCTCAACAGGTGGTGCCCAGCAGGGTGGCTGCAGCAGGTGGTGCCCAGCAGGGGTGGATGCAGCAGGTGGTGCCCAGCTGGCACTGCTGGCTCTGCTGAGCCTGCTGGCTGTGGGAGTTGGCTCTATGCCATATGGCCTCCTGGGCACCTAACTGGGCACACACAGACTTGATGGCTGAGAGCTGCTGGGTGAGGAACTGCCTGGAGTGGGACTGGGCTGGGTGAGGATTGGGCTGGATCAGGCCTTGGCTGGCTGGTGGCAGGCAGAGAGTGGTGAGCAGGGCACAGTGCCCCCCTGCAGAGCAGTGCCAAGTGGCTCGCTCAGGGCTCAGTGTTGGCACCAGAGCTGTGCACATCTTTCTCAGCCACATGCACACAGCAATCAGGGCACCCTCAGCAGGTCTGCAGCTGGCACCAAGCTGTGTGGCACAGTGGATGTGAGGAAGAAGAGGGTGGTGAGAGCCTGGCACAGGTTGAGGGTGGTGAGAGACTGGCACAGGGTGAGGTTGGTGAGAGCCTGGCAGAGGTTGAGGATGGTGAGAGACTGGCACAGGCTGAGTATGCTGAGAGGCTGGCACAGGTTGAGGGTGCTGAGAGACTGGCATAGGTTGAGGATGCTGAGAGCCTGGCACAGGCTAAGGTTGCTGAGAGACTGGTACAGGTTGAGGGTGCTGAGAGACTGGCATAGGTTGAGGTTGCTGAGAGACTGGCATAGGTTGGGGGTGGTGAGAAAGTGGCACAGGTTGAGGATGCTAAGAGCCTAGCACAGGCTGAGGGTGGTGAGAGATTGGCATAGATTGAGGATGGTGAGAGACTGGCACAGGTTGAGGGTGCTGAGAGACTGGCACAGGCTGAGGGTGGTGAGAGACTGGCACAGGTTGAGGATGCTGAGAGACTGGCACAGGTTGAGGATGGTGAGAGACTGGCACAGGTTGAGGGTGGTAAGAGACTGGCACAGGCTGAGGGTGGTGAGAGACTGGCACAGGTTGAGAATGGTGAGAGCCTGGCACAGGCTGAGGGTGGTGAGAGACTGGCACAGGGTGAGGTTGGTGAGAGCCTGGCAGAGGTTGAGGATGGTGAGAGACTGGCACAGGCTGAGTATGCTGAGAGGCTGGCACAGGTTGAGGGTGCTGAGAGACTGGCATAGGTTGAGGATGCTGAGAGCCTGGCACAGGCTAAGGTTGCTGAGAGACTGGTACAGGTTGAGGGTGCTGAGAGACTGGCATAGGTTGAGGTTGCTGAGAGACTGGCATAGGTTGGGGGTGGTGAGAAAGTGGCACAGGTTGAGGATGCTAAGAGCCTAGCACAGGCTGAGGGTGGTGAGAGATTGGCATAGATTGAGGATGGTGAGAGACTGGCACAGGTTGAGGATGCTGAGAGACTGGCACAGGCTGAGGGTGGTGAGAGACTGGCACAGGTTGAGGGTGCTGAGAGACTGGCACAGGTTGGGGGTGGTGAGAGACTGGCACAGGTTGAGGGTGCTGAGAGCCTGGCACAGGTTGGGGGTGCTGAGAGACTGGCACAGGTTGAGGATGCTGAGAGAGTGGCACAGGTTGAGGGTGCTGAGAGACTGGCAGAGGCTGAGGGTGGTGAGAGAATGGCACAGGTTGAGGATGCTGAGAGAGTGGCACAGGTTGAAAGTGCTGAGAGACTGGCACAGGGTGAGGGTGCTGAGAGACTGGCACAGGTTGAGGTTGCTGAGAGACTGGCACAGGGTGAGGGTGGTGAGAGACTGGCACAGGTTGAGGATGCTGAGAGACTGGCACAGGCTGAGGGTGGTGAGAGACTGGCAGAGGTTGAGGGTGCTGAGAGCCTGGCACAGGTTGAGGGTGCTGAGAGACTGGCACAGGCTGAGGGTGGTGAGAGATTGGCATAGGTTGAGGATGGTGAGAGACTGGCACAGGGTGAGGGTGGTGAGAGACTGGCACAGGTCGAGGTTGCTGAGAGACTGGCATAGGTTGAGGATGGTGAGAGAATGGCACAGGTTGAGGGTGCTGAGAGACTGGCACAGGCTGAGGGTGGTGAGAGAATGGCACAGGTTGAGGATGCTGAGAGAGTGGCACAGGTTGAGGGTGGTGAGAGAGTGGCACAGGTTGAGGGTGCTGAGAGACTGGCACAGGTTGAGGATGCTGAGAGAGTGGCACAGGTTGAGGGTGCTGAGAGACTGGCACAGGCTGAGGGTGGTGAGAGAATGGCACAGGTTGAGGATGCTGAGAGAGTGGCACAGGTTGAAAGTGCTGAGAGACTGGCACAGAGTGAGGGTGCTGAGAGACTGGCACAGGTTGAGGTTGCTGAGAGACTGGCACAGGGTGAGGGTGGTGAGAGACTGGCACAGGTTGAGGATGCTGAGAGACTGGCACAGGCTGAGGGTGGTGAGAGACTGGCAGAGGTTGAGGGTGCTGAGAGCCTGGCACAGGTTGAGGGTGCTGAGAGACTGGCACAGGCTGAGGGTGGTGAGAGATTGGCATAGGTTGAGGATGGTGAGAGACTGGCACAGGGTGAGGGTGGTGAGAGACTGGCATAGGTTGAGGATGCTGAGAGACTGGCATAGGTTGAGGATGGTGAGAGACTGGCACAGGGTGAGGGTGCTGAAAGACTGGCACAGGCTGAGGGTGCTGAGAGACTGGCACGGGTTGAGGTTGCTGAGAGACTGGCACAGGTTGAGGGTGCTGAGAGCCTCTTGTCCCAGGGCAGGGCACAGCTGAGGAGGAGAAACCTCTGCCTTGAGGGGCTGCCAAACCCTGGCACAGGTGGCAGGGCTGGCAAAGGACCTCCCCAGCTCCTCCACTCCAACCTCCCCCTGCCAGAGCAGCAGCAGCAGCAGACTCCAGCGCAGGGCACACAGCAGCAACAGCTCCAGGCAGGGCTGGGAAGGCTCCGGAGCTGACTCCACAACCTCTCTCTCTGGGCAGCCTCTGCCCTGCCTTACCCTGGCCACAAGTGGCTCCCACTTGACCTCCCCCTTTGGCAGCCTCCTGGGCCCTTGCTGAGCTCCAGAGGACGCTTTGGGCTCAGCGATGTCCCCGACACAGCGCCTGGGGCTGAGCAGGCACTGCCCTGCCAGGACCTGCGGCTGCTGCCGCAGCCCAGAGGCTCTGCGCTGCCTGCAGCTGGCTGCGCTGGGCACCAAAAGGCTCCCTCTGGTGGCTGCCGCAGGGACTGCAGCTCCATTAATAGCCATTAATACAGCCCTTAATAGCACCTGATAGCAATTAATAGTCCTAAACGCTCATTAATAGTAATGAGTTGAGCCTTTAATAGCATTAATTCTGTTAATTGCCATCAATTAATAGCAAAAGACATCAATTAAGTCCATTTGATGTTGAGAAACGTCCATTAATTGCCAAGGAGGTGATAATTAATAGCAGGCGACGTTAATTAATGTCCGTTAATAGCAATTAATAGAGTAATTAATAGCAAATGATATCAATTAATTCCCGGTGATAGTCAGAAATGCCCATTAATTGCCAAGGCGGTGATCATTAATAGCAAATGACGTTAATTAATGTCCGTTAATAGCGATTAATAGAGTAATTAACAGCAAATTATAGCAATTAATTCTCGGTGATAGTCAGAAATGCCCACTAATTGCCAGGAGGTGATCATTAATAGCAGGTGACGTTAATTAATGTCCATTAATAGCAATTAATACAGTCATTAATAGCAAATGACATCCGCTAATGCCCGCTAATACCAGTTAATAGCCATAAATACCCTTGAACAGCAATTAATAGCAATTAATATCCATCAATAGCAACCAATATGGTTATCAATAGCCGTTACTAGCCTATAGTGTGAATTAATACAGTCATTAATAGCAAATAATATCAATTAATGCAAATAAATGCCCATTAATAGAATTAATAGCCATTAATAGCAACCAGTGTGGTTATTATTAGCCATTACTAGCAAATAATGCCAATTAATACAGTCATTAATAGCAAATAATATCAATTAATGCAAATAGATGTCCATTAATAGAATCAATAACCATGATTAGCAACCAATATGGTTATTAATAGCCATTTACTAGCAAATAATGTCAATGAATGCAGTCATTAATAGCAAACAATATCATTTAATGCCAATAAATACCAATTAATAGAATTAATATTGATTAATAGCAACCAATATGGATATTAATAGCCATTACTAGCAAATAATGCCAATTAATACAGTCATTAATAGCAAACAATATCATTTAATGCCAATAAATACCAATTAATAGAATTAATAACCATATAATAGCAACCAATACCGTTATTAATAGCCTTTACTAGCAAATAAAGTCAATTAATGCAGTCATTAATAGCAAATAATATCAATAAATGCCCATTAATAGAATTAATAATCATTAATAGCAACCAATACAGTTATTAATAGCCATTACTGGTCAATAACGCCAATGAATACAGTCAGTGATAGCAAAAATATCCATTAATAGCAATCAATATGGTTATTAGTAGCCATTACTACCTAATCATGCGCATTAATACAGCCATTAATAGCAAATAATATCAATTAATGCTCATAAGTGGCCTCTAATAGCAATTAATTGCCACTAATAGCAACTCATATGATAATTAATAGCAATAAATAACAACTAGAATAGGCATTAGAATCAATTAATAGCCACTAATAGCAACTCAAATACTGGCGATGATCAATCACTGGCACTTAATTACCTTTAACAGCACTTAATAGCCACTAATAGCAACTCATGTAATAAAGAGCAATTAATAACAACTAGTATAATCATTGATATCAATTAATAGCCACTAATAGCAACTAATAAAGTTATTATTAGCAGTTAATAGCCTTTAATAATGACAAGTGTAGCCACTGATATAAATTAATAGCCAGTAATAGCAATTCATACTTTCATTAATAGCAATTAATAGCCACTAATAGCAACTCATATACTCATCAATAGCCATTAATAGCAACTCGTATACTAATTAATATCTATTAGATCCATTAATAGCGACTCATGCTCTGATTAATAGCCACTAATAGCAACTCATATACATTAATAGCAATTAATAGCCACTAATAGCAACTCGTATACTCATTAATAGTAATTAATTGCTAATATGTTAATTAATAGCAATAATAGCAACTCATATATTTATTAATGACAATTAATAATAACAATCAATATATTAATTAACAGCAATGATAGCCACTAATAGCAACTCATATATTCATTAATTGTAATTAATTACTAATATGTTAAGTAATAACAATAATAGCAACTCATATATTCATTAATAGCAATTAATAATGACCAATATATCAATTAATAGCAATAATAGCCGTTAATAACAACACAACTGGCAGAGCAACTAATATACTCATTAATAGTAATTAATGACTCATCAACGCTTATTAATAACAATTACAGTTCATTAATAGCAGTTAATAGTGATTGATAGCCCCAAATACACCAATTAATAGCACTCCGTATCCATTAATGCCTATTAATGGTTATTAATAGGCATTAATAATGGTTAATAGCCATTAATAGTGATTAATAGCCACAAATACACTAATTAATAGCACTGCGTATCCATTAATGCCTATTAATAGTTATTAATAGCCATTAATAGTGATTAATAGCCACAATACACTAATTAATAGCACTCCGTATCCATTAATGCCTATGAATGGTTATTAATAGTTATTAATAGTGATTAATAGCCACAAACACACTAATTAATTCCATTCCGTATCCATTAATGCCTATTAATAGTTATTAATAGCCATTAATAGTGATTAATAGCCACAAACACACTAATTAAGAGCAATCCATGTCCATTAATATCTATTAATGGTTATTAATAGCCACAAATGCAGTAATTAATGGTGCCACCCCTGTGCCCATCATGGGTTGGGGGCACTTAGCCTGGTGCCACCCCTGTGCCCATCATGGGTTGGGGGCACTCAGCCTGGTGCCATCCCTGTGCCCATCACAGGTTAGGGACCCCCAGGCTGGTGCCATCCCTGTGCCCATCATGGGTAGGGGGCACTCAGCCTGGTGCCATCCTTGTGGCCATCATGGGTTGGGGACCCCAGGCTGGTGCCATCCCTGTGCCCATCATGGGCTGGGGACCCCCAGGCTGGTGCCATCCCTGTGCCCACCATGGGTTGGGGACCCCCAGGCTGGTGCCACCCCTGTGCCCACTGTGGCCCTGAGGCTCCACGCTCCACACCCTCACAGCTCCCTGTGCCCACCAGGCTCTGGGGACCCCGAGTTGGCATCGGGGCCCAGGTTGGGTACCTGAGTGACCTCATCCAGGCTGAGGGGAGCTGAGGGCACCTGGTTGGCACTGTAGTGGCGCCGCAGCAGGACCTGGCACAGCCATGCCAGCAGTGCCCAGAACTCAGAGAAGGTGACCAGGCCATCCCCGTCCGCGTCCAGCGCTGAGAAGATGGCACCAACGGCCTGGGGCTGCTCTGTGCCCTGTGGGGACACCGTGGGGGCACCATGGGGGCACCATGGGGGGCACCGTGGGGATGTGGGGGAGGAGGTGGCACCATTTGAAGTTGGGTGTCAAGGGTGGGCAAAGGGCTGTGGGTGTCATGGTTGAGGGTGGCATCATGGGGACATGGGGGAGGTGATGGCACCACTCAGGGTTGGGTGCCATGGGTGAGGGTGGCATCGTGGGGACATGGGGGAGGTGGTGGCACCACTCAGGGTTGGGTGCCATGGGTGAGGGTGGCATCGTGGGGACATGGGGGAGGGGGTGGCACCACTCAGGGTTGGGTGCCATGGGTGAGGGTGGCACTGTGGAGACATGGGGGAGGTGGTGTCACCACTCAGGGTTGGGTGCCATGGGTGAGGGTGGCACTGTGGAGACATGGGGGAGGTGGTGTCACCACTCAGGGTTGGGTGCCATGGGTGAGGGTGGCATCGTGGGGACATGGGGGAGGTGATGGCACCACTCAGGGTTGGGTGCCATGGGTGAGGGTGGCATGGTGGGGACATGGGGGAGGTGGTGGCATCAGTCAAGGTTGGGTGCCATGGTTTAGGGTGGCATCATGGGACACCTTGGGCCCACTATGAGGACACCCTGGGCACAGCTTGGGCACACCCTGGGCACACTCTGGGGACCCCTTGGGCACACCCTAGGGACCCTTTGGGCATAGCTTGGGCAGAGCTTGGGCACACCCTGGGGACCTCTTGGGGACAGCTTGGGCACACCCTGGGGACTCCTTGGGCAGAGCTTGGGCACACCCTGGGGACTCTTTGGGCACAGCTTGGGCACACCCTGGGGACTCTTTGGGCACAGCTTGGGCACACCCTGGGCACACCCTGGGGACTCTTTGGGCACAGCTTGGGCACACCCTGGGCACACTCTGGGGACTCTTTGGGCATAGCTTGGGCAGAGCTTGGGCACACTCTGGGGACCTCTTGGGGACAGCTTGGGCACACCCTGGAGACTCCTTGGGCAGAGCTTGGGCAGAGCTTGGGCACACCCTGGGGACCTCTTGGGGACAGCTTGGGCACACCCTGGAGACTCCTTGGGCAGAGCTTGGGCAGAGCTTGGGCACACCCTGGGGACTCTTTGGGCACAGCTTGGGCAGAGATTGGGCACACCCTGGGGACTCTTTGGGCACAGCTTGGGCACACCCCGGGGACCCTTTGGGCATAGCTTGGGCACACCCTGGGCACACCATGAGGACACTCTGGGGACCCTTTGGGCACAGCTTGGGCACACCCTGGGCACAATCTGGGGACCTCTTGGGGACAGCTTGGGCACGTCCTGGGCAACCCTTGGGCACACTTTGGGCACCGCGGGGGGCACTCACGGTGAGCTGCTGGCCCAGCTCGCACTGCAGCAGGCGCTGGAAGCTGCGGGGGTCCAGGCTGGGCACCCCCCCGGGCTGGCACTGGGCATAGCGGCAGAAGGTGCCCACCAGGGCGTGCAGAGCCTGCTCCAGGGGGGAGCCCTCGGGCACCGGGGGGGGCGCTGGGCACAGACGGACACAGACAGCAATTAGCAGCCACTAATGGACACTAATAGAGTCATTAATGGCCGTTAATAGCCACTAATGACCACTAATAGAGTCATTAATGGCTGCTAATAGCCACTAATGGCAACTAATAGTCATTAATAGCAGTTAATAGCCACTAATGGACACTAATGGAGTCATTAATGGCCGTTAATAGCCACTAATAGAGTCATTAATAGCAGTTAATAGCCACTAATGGACACTGATGGAGTCATTAATGGCTGCTAATAGCCATTAATGGCCACTAATAGTCATTAATAGCAGTTAATAGCCACTAATAGACACTAATGGAGTCATTAATGGCCGTTAATAGCCACTAATAGAGTCATTAATAGCAGTTAATAGCCACTAATGGACACTGATGGAGTCATTAATGGCCGTTAATAGCCACTAATGACCACTAATAGAGTCATTAATAGCAGCTAATAGCCAATAATGGCCACTAATAGAGTAATTAATAGCCATAATTAGCTGATAATAGCCACTAATGGCCACTAGTAGAGTAATTAATAGCCATAATTAGCAGCTAATTGCCACTAATGGCCACTAATAGAGTCATTAATAGCCATAATTAGCAGCTAATAGCCACTAATGACCACTAATAGAGTCATTAATAGGCATAATTAGCAGCTAATTGCCACTAATAGAGTCATTAATAGCCATAATTAGCAGCCAGTGCTGGGGCAATTAATAGCCATTAGTAGCCATTAATAGCCACTAATAGTCCCAGTCCCTCCCAGTCCCTTCCCAGTCCCCTCCCAGTTCCCTCCCAATCCCCTCCCAATCCCCTCCCAGTCCCTCCCAGTCCCTCCCAGTCCCTCCCAGTCCCTCCCAGTCCCCTCCCAGTCCCCTCCCAGTTCCCTCCCAGTCCCCTCCCAGTCCCTCCCAATCCCCTCCCAGTCCCTCCCAGTCCCCTCCCAGTCCCTCCCAGTCCCTCCCAGTGCCTCCCAGTCCCCTCCCAGTCCCCTCCCAGTTCCCTCCCAGTTCCCTCCCAGTCCCCTCCCAGTCCCTCCCAGTCCCCTCCCAGTTCCCTCCCAGTCCCCTCCCAGTCCCTCCCAATCCCCTCCCAGTCCCCTCCCAGTTCCCACCCAGTCCCTCCCAGTCCCTCCCAGTCCCTCCCAGTCCCTCCCAGTTCCCTCCCAGTCCCCTCCCAATCCCCTCCCAGTCCCCTCCCAGTCCCCTCCCAGTCCCCTCCCAGTCCCTCCCAGTCCCTCCCACTCCCCTCCCAGTCCCTCCCACTCCCCTCCCAGTCCCTCCCACGCCCCTCCCAGTCCCCTCCCAGTCCCCTCCCAGTCCCCTCCCAGTCCCTTCCCAGTCCCTCCCAGTCCCCTCCCAGTCCCCTCCCAATCCCCTCCCAGTCCCCTCCCAGTCCCCTCCCAGTCCCTCCCAGTCCCTCCCAGTCCCTCCCAGTCCCTCCCAGTCCCCTCCCAGTTTCCTCCCAGTTCCCTCCCAGTCCCTCCCAGTTCCCTCCCAGTCCCCTCCCAGTCCCTCCCAGTCCCCTCCCAGTCCCTCCCAGTCCCTCCCAGTCCCTCCCAGTCCCTCCCAGTCCCTCCCAGTCTCTTCCCAATCCCCTCCCAGTCCCTCCCAATCCCCTCCCAGTCCCCTCCCAGTCCCCTCCCAGTCCCTCCCAGTCCCCTCCCAGTCCCTCCCAGTCCCTCCCAGTCCCCTCCCAGTCCCTCCCAGTCCCTCCCAGTCCCTCCCAGTCCCCTCCCAGTCTCTTCCCAGTTCCCTCCCAGTCCCTCCCAATCCCCTCCCAGTCCCCTCCCAGTCCCTCCCAGTCCCCTCCCAGTCCCTCCCAGTCCCTCCCAGTCCCCTCCCAGTCCCTCCCAGTCCCCTCCCAGTCCCTCCCAGTCCCTCCCAGTCCCCTCCCAGTCCCTCCCAGTCCCTCCCAAACCTTCCCAGTCCCTCCCAATCCCCTCCCAGTCCCCTCCCAGTCCCTCCCAGTCCCTCCCAGTCCCCTCCCAGTCCCTTCCAGTCCCTCCCACTCCCCTCCCAGTCCCTCCCACTCCCCTCCCAGTCCCCTCCCAATCCCCTCCCAGTTCCCTCCCAGTCCCTTCCCAGTCCCTCCCAGTCCCCTCCCAGTCCCTCCCAAACCTTCCCAGTCCCTCCCAACCCCCTCCCAGTCCCCTCCCAGTCCCTCCCAGTCCCTCCCAGTCCCCTCCCAGTCCCTTCCAGTCCCTCCCACTCCCCTCCCAGTCCCTCCCACTCCCCTCCCAGTCCCCTCCCAATCCCCTCCCAGTCCCTCCCAGTCCCTCCCAGTCCCTCCCAGTCCCCTCCCAGTCCCCTCCCAGTTCCCTCCCAGTCCCCTCCCAGTCCCTCCCAATCCCCTCCCAGTCCCTCCCAGTCCCCTCCCAGTCCCTCCCAGTCCCTCCCAGTCCCTCCCAGTCCCCTCCCAGTCCCCTCCCAGTTCCCTCCCAGTTCCCTCCCAGTCCCCTCCCAGTCCCTCCCAGTCCCCTCCCAGTTCCCTCCCAGTCCCCTCCCAGTCCCTCCCAATCCCCTCCCAGTCCCCTCCCAGCCCCACCCAGTCCCTCCCAGTCCCTCCCAGTCCCTCCCAGTCCCTCCCAGTCCCCTCCCAGTCCCCTCCCACTCCTGTCCCAGTCCCCTCCCACTCCTGTCCCAGTCCCCTCCCAGTCCCTCCCAGTCCCTCCCACTCCCCTCCCAGTCCCTCCCACTCCCCTCCCAGTCCCTCCCACTCCCCTCCCAGTCCCCTCCCAATCCCCTCCCAGTTCCCTCCCAGTCCCTTCCCAGTCCCTCCCAGTCCCCTCCCAGTCCCCTCCCAATCCCCTCCCAGTCCCCTCCCAGTTCCCACCCAGTCCCTCCCAGTCCCTCCCAGTCCCTCCCAGTCCCTCCCAGTCCCCTCCCAGTATCTCCCAGTTCCCTCCCAGTCCCTCCCAGTTCCCTCCCAGTCCCCTCCCAGTCCCTCCCAGTTCCCACCCAGTCCCTCCCAGTCCCTCCCAGTCCCTCCCAGTCCCTCCCAGTTCCCTCCCAGTCCCCTCCCAGTCCCTCCCAATCCCCTCCCAGTCCCCTCCCAGTCCCCTCCCAGTCCCTCCCAGTCCCCTCCCAGTCCCTCCCAGTCCCTCCCAGTCCCCACCCAGTCCCTCCCAGTCCCTCCCAGTCCCTCCCAGTCCCCTCCCAGCCCCTCCCAGTCCCTCCCAATCCCCTCCCAGTCCCCTCCCAGTCCCTCCCAGTCCCCTCCCAGTCCCTCCCAGTCCCTCCCAGTCCCCTCCCAGTCCCTCCCAGTCCCCTCCCAGTCCCTCCCAGTCCCTCCCAGTCCCCTCCCAGTCCCTCCCAGTCCCTCCCAAACCTTCCCAGTCCCTCCCAATCCCCTCCCAGTCCCCTCCCAGTCCCTCCCAGTCCCTCCCAGTCCCCTCCCAGTCCCCTCCCACTCCCTCCCAGTCCCTCCCACTCCCCTCCCAGTCCCCTCCCAATCCCCTCCCAGTCCCTCCCAGTCCCTCCCAGTCCCTCCCAGTCCCCTCCCAGTCCCTCCCAATCCTTCCCAGTCCCTCCCAGCCCCTCCCAGTCCCCTCCCAGTCCCTCCCAGTCCCTCCCAGTCCCCTCCCAGTCCCTTCCCAGTCCCTCCCACTCCCCTCCCAGTCCCTCCCACTCCCCTCCCAGTCCCCTCCCAGTCCCTCCCAGTCCCTCCCAGTCCCTTCCCAGTCCCTCCCACTCCCCTCCCAGTCCCCTCCCAATCCCCTCCCAGTCCCCTCCCAGTCCCCTCCCAGTCCCCTCCCAGTCCCTCCCAGTCCCCTCCAAGTCCCTCCCAGTCCCTCCCAATCCCCTCCCAGTCCCTCCCAGTCCCTCCCAGTCCCTCCCAATCCCCTCCCAGTCCCCTCCCAGTCCCTCCCAGTCCCTCCCAGTCCCCACCCAGTCCCCTCCCAGTCCCCTCCCAGTCCCTCCCAGTCCCTCCCAGTCCCCTCCCAGTCCCTCCCAGTCCCTCCCAGTCCCCTCCCAGTCCCCTCCCAGTCCCCTCCCATTCCCCTCCCAGTCCCCTCCCAGTCCCTTCCCAGTCCCCCCCAGTCCCTCCCAGTCCCCTCCCAGTTCCCTCCCAGTCCCTCCCAACCCCTCCCAGTCCCTCCCAATCCCCTCCCAGTCCCTCCCAGTCCCTCCCAATCCTTCCCCATGCCCCCCCAGTACCTCCCCATATCCCTCCCAGTCCCTCCCAGTCTCTCCCAATCCCCTCCCAGTCCCTCCCAGTCCCTTCCCAGTCCCTCCCAGTTCCTTACCCTGCTCCCAGTTCCTCCTTCTGGAGGCTGTTCCCTGCCTCTGCCCCATGCCAGGGGGAGCCTAAAACCAGAGACCTCAAACTGGTCCCAGTAAGCTCTGAACTGGTCCCAGTAAGCTCTGAACTGGTCCCAGTAACCCTGAACTGGTCCCAGTAAGCTCTGAACTGGTCCCAGTAAGCTCTGAACTGGTCCCAGTAACCCTGAACTGGTCCCAGTAACCCTGAACTGGTCCCAGTTAGCTCTGAACTGGTCCCAGTTAGCTCTGAACTGGTCCCAGTAAGCTCTGAACTGGTCCCAGTAAGCTCTGAACTGGTCCCAGTAACCCTGAACTGGTCCCAGTAACCCTGAACTGGTCCCAGTAAGCTCTGAACTGGTCCCAGTTAGCTCTGAACTGGTCCCAGTAAGCTCTGAACTGGTCCCAGTAAGGTCTGAACTGGTCCCAGTAAGGTCTGAACTGGTCCCAGTAACCCTGAACTGGTCCCAGTAAGCTCTGAACTGGTCCCAGTTAGCTCTGAACTGGTCCCAGTAACCCTGAACTGGTCCCAGTAAGCTCTGAACTGGTCCCAGTAACCCTGAACTGGTCCCAGTAAGCTCTGAACTGGTCCCAGTTAGCTCTGAACTGGTCCCAGTAACCCTGAACTGGTCCCAGTAAGCTCTGAACTGGTCCCAGTAACCCTGAACTGGTCCCAGTAAGCTCTGAACTGGTCCCAGTAAGCCCTGAACTGGTCCCAGTAAGCTCTGAACTGGTCCCAGTAAGCCTGAACTGGTCCCAGTTAGCTCTGAACTGGTCCCAGTAAGCTCTGAACTGGTCCCAGTAAGCCCTGAACTGGTCCCAGTAAGCACTGAACTGGTCCCAGTTAGCTCTGAACTGGTCCCAGTTAGCTCTGAACTGGTCCCAGTAAGCCCTGAACTGGTCCCAGTTAGCTCTGAACTGGTCCCAGTAAGCCCTGAACTGGTCCCAGTAAGCTCTGAACTGGTCCCAGTTAGCTCTGAACTGGTCCCAGTAAGCCTGAACTGGTCCCAGTAACACTGAACTGGTCCCAGTAAGCTCTGAACTGGTCCCAGTAAGCCCTGAACTGGTCCCAGTAAGCTCTGAACTGGTCCCAGTAACACTGAACTGGTCCCAGTGACCCTGAACTGGTCCCAGTAACCCTGAACTGGTCCCAGTAAGCTCTGAACTGATCCCAGTAAGATCTGAACTGGTCCCAGTAAGCTCTGAACTGGTCCCAGTTAGCTCTGAACTGGTCCCAGTAAGCCCTGAACTGGTCCCAGTAACCCTGAACTGGTCCCAGTAAGCTCTGAACTGGTCCCAGTAAGCCCTGAACTGGTCCCAGTAACCCTGAACTGGTCCCAGTAACACTGAACTGGTCCCAGTGACCCTGAACTGGTCCCAGTAACCCTGAACTGGTCCCAGTAAGCTCTGAACTGGTCCCAGTAAGCCCTGAACTGGTCCCAGTAAGCTCTGAACTGGTCCCAGTAACACTGAACTGGTCCCAGTAAGCTCTGAACTGGTCCCAGTAACACTGAACTGGTCCCAGTGACCCTGAACTGGTCCCAGTAACCCTGAACTGGTCCCAGTAAGCTCTGAACTGGTCCCAGTAAGCCCTGAACTGGTCCCAGTAAGCTCTGAACTGGTCCCAGTAACACTGAACTGGTCCCAGTAACCCTGAACTGGTCCCAGTAACCCTGAACTGGTCCCAGTAAGCTCTGAACTGGTCCCAGTTAGCTCTGAACTGGTCCCAGTAACACTGAACTGGTCCCAGTGACCCTGAACTGGTCCCAGTAACCCTGAACTGGTCCCAGTAAGCTCTGAACTGATCCCAGTTAGCTCTGAACTGGTCCCAGTTAGCTCTGAACTGGTCCCAGTAAGCCCTGAACTGGTCCCAGTAAGCTCTGAACTGGTCCCAGTTAGCTCTGAACTGGTCCCAGTAAGCCTGAACTGGTCCCAGTAAGCCCTGAACTGGTCCCAGTAAGCTCTGAACTGGTCCCAGTAAGCCCTGAACTGGTCCCAGTAAGCTCTGAACTGGTCCCAGTAACACTGAACTGGTCCCAGTGACCCTGAACTGGTCCCAGTAACCCTGAACTGGTCCCAGTAAGCTCTGAACTGGTCCCAGTAAGCTCTGAACTGGTCCCAGTAACCCTGAACTGGTCCCAGTAACCCTGAACTGGTCCCAGTAACCCTGAACTGGTCCCAGTAACCCTGAACTGGTCCCAGTAAGCTCTGAACTGGTCCCAGTAAGCTCTGAACTGGTCCCAGTGACCCTGAACTGGTCCCAGTAAGCTCTGAACTGGTCCCAGTAAGCTCTGAACTGGTCCCAGTAAGCTCTGAACTGGTTCCAGTAAGCTCTGAACTGGTCCCAGTAAGCTCTGAACTGGTCCCAGTGACCCTGAACTGGTCCCAGTAAGCTCTGAACTGATCCCAGTAAGCTCTGAACTGGTCCCAGTAAGCTCTGAACTGGTTCCAGTAAGCTCTGAACTGGTCCCAGTAAGCTCTGAACTGGTCCCAGTAAGCTCTGAACTGGTCCCAGTAACCCTGAACTGGTCCCAGTAATCCTGAACTGGAGCCAGTAAGCTCTGGACTGGTCCCAGTAAGCTCTGGACTGGTCCCAGTAAGCTCTGAACTGGTCCCAGTAACCCTGAACTGGTCCCAGTAACCCTGAACTGGTCCCGGTAAGCCTGAACTGGTCCCAGTAAGCCCTGAACTGGTCCCAGTAACCCTGAACTGGTCCCAGTAAGCTCTGAACTGGTCCCAGTAACCCTGAACTGGTCCCAGTAAGCTCTGGACTGGTCCCAGTAAGATCTGGACTGGTCCCAGTTAGCTCTGAACTGGTCCCAGTAACCCTGAACTGGTCCCAGTAACCCTGAACTGGTCCCAGTAAGCTCTGAACTGGTCCCAGTAACCCTGAACTGGTCCCAGTAAGCTCTGAACTGGTCCCAGTAAGCCCTGAACTGGTCCCAGTAAGCTCTGAACTGGTCCCAGTAAGCTCTGAACTGGTCCCAGTAAGCCCTGAACTGGTCCCAGTAGGCTCTGAACTGGTCCCAGTAACCCTGAACTGGTCCCAGTTAGTTCTGAACTGGTCCCAGTAAGCCCTGAACTGGTCCCAGTAAGCTCTGAACTGGTCCCAGTAACCCTGAACTGGTCCCAGTAAGCCTGAACTGGTCCCAGTAAGCTCTGAACTGGTCCCAGTAACCCTGAACTGGTCCCAGTAGCCCTGAACTGGTCCCAGTAAGCTCTGAACTGGTCCCAGTAAGCCTGAACTGGTCCCAGTAAGCTCTGAACTGGTCCCAGTTAGCTCTGAACTGGTCCCAGTAAGACCTGAACTGGTCCCAGTAACCCTGAACTGGTCCCAGTAACCCTGAACTGGTCCCAGTAAGCCCTGAACTGGTCCCAGTAGGCTCTGAACTGGTCCCAGTAAGCTCTGAACTGGTCCCAGTAACCCTGAACTGGTCCCAGTAAGCTCTGAACTGGTCCCAGTAAGCCTGAACTGGTCCCAGTAAGCTCTGAACTGGTCCCAGTAACCCTGAACTGGTCCCAGTAAGCTCTGAACTGGTCCCAGTAACCCTGAACTGGTCCCAGTAAGCTCTGAACTGGTCCCAGTTAGCTCTGACCTGGTCCCAGTTAGCTCTGGACTGGTCCCAGTAAGCTCTGACCTGGTCCCAGTTAGCTCTGGACTGGTCCCAGTAAGCTCTGAACTGGTCCCAGTAAGCCTGAACTGGTCCCAGTAAGCTCTGAACTGGTCCCAGTAACCCTGAACTGGTCCCAGTAACCCTGAACTGGTCCCAGTAAGCTCTGGACTGGTCCCAGTAACCCTGAACTGGTCCCAGTAAGCCCTGAACTGGTCCCAGTTAGCTCTGAACTGGTCCCAGTAACCCTGAACTGGTCCCAGTAAGCCCTGAACTGGTCCCAGTAAGCTCTGAACTGGTCCCAGTAAGCTCTGAACTCCTCCCAGTTAGCTCTGAACTGGTCCCAGTAACCCTGAACTGGTCCCAGTAAGCTCTGAACTCCTCCCAGTTAGCTCTGAACTGGTCCCAGTAACCCTGAACTGGTCCCAGTAAGCTCTGAACTCCTCCCAGTTAGCTCTGAACTGGTCCCAGTAAGCCCTGAACTGGTCCCAGTAAGCCCTGAACTGGTCCCAGTTAGCTCTGAACTGGTCCCAGTAACCCTGAACTGGTCCCAGTAAGCTCTGAACTGATCCCAGTTAGCTCTGAACTGGTCCCAGTTAGCTCTGAACTGGTCCCAGTAACCCTGAACTGGTCCCAGTAAGCCCTGAACTGGTCCCAGTAAGCTCTGAACTGGTCCCAGTAAGCTCTGAACTGGTCCCAGTAAGCCTGAACTGGTCCCAGTTAGCTCTGAACTGGTCCCAGTAAGCTCTGAACTGGTCCCAGTAAGCCCTGAACTTGTCCCAGTAAGCCTGAACTGGTCCCAGTAAGCTCTGAACTGGTCCCAGTAAGCCTGAACTGGTCCCAGTAATCCCTGAACTGGTCCCAGTAAGCTCTGAACTGGTCCCAGTAACCCCTGAACTGGTCCCAGTAACCCCTGAACTGGTCCCAGTAAGCTCTGAACTGGTCCCAGTAAGCACTGAACTGGTCCCAGTGAGCCCTGAACTGGTCCCAGTAACCCCTGAACTGGTCCCAGTAACCCCTGAACTGGTCCCAGTTAGCTCTGAACTGGTCCCAGTAAGCCCTGAACTGGTCCCAGTAAGCCCTGAACTGGTCCCAGTTAGCTCTGAACTGGTCCCAGTAAGCTCTGAACTGGTCCCAGTAAGCTCTGAACTGGTCCCAGTAAGCTCTGAACTGGTCCCAGTAAGCTCTGAACTGGTCCCAGTCCCCCTCCCCCTCCCCCCCCCGTGCCCACCTGGGCGTTGTCTGTGCCAGGCTCAGGCCTCGCTGGGCAGGACCTGCAGCTGCTGAGTCACTGCCCCCCCCCTGCCCCCCCCCCTCGGCGCCCATCCCCCCCCGGCCCCACCCATTGACCCTCCCAGCCCCACCCACTGACCCCCCCCAGCACCCATCCCCCCCCCGGACCGCACACACTGACCCCCCCAGCCCCACCCACTGACCCCCCCCCAGCACCCATCCCCCCCCCCGCCCCACCCACTTACCCCCCCCAGCACCCATCCCCCACCCCGGCCCCACCCACTGACCCCCCCAGCACCCATCCCCCCCCCGGACCGCACCCACTGACCCCCCCCAGCACCCATCCCCCCCCGGACCGCACCGACTGACTCCCCCCAGCACCCATCCCCCCCCGGCCCCACCCACTGACCCCCCCCAGCACCCATCCCCCCCCGGCCACACCCAGATCCCCCCCCCCAGCACCCATCCCCCCCCCCCCCGCAGCATCTATTGACCCCCCCCCAGCACCCATCCCCCCCCTTCAGCACCCATCCCCCCTCCCCCGGCCCCACCCAGACCCCCCCTCGGCACCCATCCCCCACCCCGGCCGCACCCATTGACCTCCTCCGGCACCCATCCCCCCCCCGGCCCCACCCAGCCCCCCCCTTCACCTCCTCCTTCCCCCCCTCCTCTCCTTCACTGCCTCCCTCCCCCCCTCCCCTCCTCCCTCCCCCCCCATACCCCTCCCCCTCTCACCTCCTCCCTCCCCTCTCCACCCTCTCCCCTCCCCCCAAATCCCCTCACCTCCTCCTGCCCCTCCCCCCCACCTTCCCCCCCCTCCCCTCCTCCCTGCCCCCCATACCCCTCCCCCTCTCACCTCCTCCCTCCCCCCTACCTCCTCCTACCCCTCTCCCCCCCACCTTCCCCCCCTCCCCTCCTCCCTCCCCCCTAAACCCCCTCCCCCCTCTCCTCTTCCCTCCCCCCCATACCCCTCCCCCTCTCACCTCCTCCCTCCCCCTACCTCCTCCTGCCCCTCTCCCCCCCCACCTTTCCCCTCCCTCCCCTCCTCCCTCCCCCCCATACCCCTCCCCTCTCACCTCCTCCCTCCCCCTACCTCCTCCTGCCCCTCTCCCCCCCCACCTTTCCCCTCCCTCCCCTCCTCCCTCCCCCCCATACCCCTCCCCTCTCACCTCCTCCCTCCCCCTACCTCCTCCTGCCCCTCTCCCCCCCCACCTTTCCCCTCCTTCCCCTCCTCCCTGCCTCCCAAACCCCCTCCCCCCCAACCCCCCTCCCTTCCTCCCTCCCCCCCATACCCCTCCCCCTCTCACCTCCTCCCTCCCCTCTCCACCCCCTCCCCTCCCCCCCAAATCTCCTCCCACCTTTTCCCTCCCCACTCCCTCCCCCTCACCTCCTCCCTCCCCCCAAACACCCTCCCTCCCTCCCCTCCCCTCTACCCCCCATAGCCTTCCCCCTCTCCCCTCCTCCCTCCCCTCTCCCCCCCTCTCACCCAAATCCCCTCCCCTCCTCCCTCCCCCCCAATCCCCTTCCCCCTCTCCCCTCCTCCCTCCCCCATACCCCTCCCCCTCTCACCTCCTTCCTCCCCTCTCCACCCCCTCCCCCCCAAATCTCCTCCCACCCTTTCCCTCCCCACTCCCTCACCTTCTCCTCCTCCCTCCCCCTTACCTCCTCCTGCCCCTCTCCCCCCACCTTTCCCCTCCCTCCCCTCCTCCCTGCCTCCCAAACCTCCTCCCCCCCAAATCTCCTCTCCACCTCCTCCCTCCCCCCCATTCCCTTCCCCCTCTCACTTCCTCCCTCCCCTCTCCACCCCCTCCCCTCCCCCCCAAATCTCCTCCCACCCTTTCCCTCCCCCCTCCCCTCCTCCCTCCCCCCATACCCCTCCCCCCTCACCTCCTCCCTCCCCCCCATACCCCTCCCCCTCTCACCTCCTCCCTCCCCTCTCCACCTCCTCCCTCCCCCCCCTCCTCCCTCCCCCCCATACCCCTCCCCCTCTCACCTCCTTCCTCCCCTCTACACCCCCTCCCCTCTCCCCCAAATCCCCTCACCTCCTCCCGCCCCTCCCCCCCAAATCTCCTCCCACCCTTTCCCTCCCCACTCCCTCCCCCCTCTCCTCTTCCCTCTCCCCATACCCCTCCCCCTCTCACCTCCTCCCCCTCATTCCCCTCCCCCCTTCCCTCCTCCCTCCCCCATACCCCTCCCCCTCTCACCTCCTCCCTCCCCTCTCCACCTCCTTCCCTCCCCCCCAGATCCCCTCCCCCCATACCCCTCCCCCCATACCCCTCCTCCTCTCACCTTCCTCCCCTCTCCACCCCCTCCCCTCCCCCTCCCCTCCCCCTCCCCTCCCCCCAAATCTCCTCCCACCCTTTCCCTCCCCACTCCCTCCCCTTCTCCTCCTCCCTCCCCCCTAAACCCCCTCCCCCCTCCCCTCCTCCCTCCCCTCCATTCCCCTCCCCCCTTCCTTCCTCCCTCCCCCCCATACCCCTCCCCCTCACCTCCTCCCTCCCCTCCCCCCAAATCTCCTCCCCTCCTCCCTCCCCCCCAAACCCCCTCCCCTCCTCCCTCACCTCTCCACCCCCTCCCCTCCCCCCAGATCCCCTCCCCTCCTCCTTCCCCCCATACCCCTCCCTCTCTCACCTCCTCCCTCCCTCTCCTCCCCTCTCACCTCCTCCCCCTCTCACCTCCTCCCTCCCCTCTCCCCCCCCTCCCCTCCCCCCCCCCCCCTCCAAAACTTCACATTTTTGGGGAGGCCTCCAAGGAAGTTTTTGTTTATTCCATTCCCACACCAAAGTTTTTTCCCCAAAATTCCTTTTTTTGACCCCAAAAATTCCTTCCCCTATCCCCCCCCCCCCCCCCCCCCCCGGGACCTCCAACCTGGGGGTAAAACCCACGGGGGGGAGACCCCAAAGGACACCCACGGGGGGGGAGGGGACCCAAAGGTGGCACCAAAGGGCACCCACGGGGGGGGAGGGGACCCCAAAGGACACCCACGGGGGGGGAGGGGACCCAAAGGTGGCACCAAAGGGCACCCACGGGGGGGAGGGGACCCAAAGGTGGCATCAAAGGGCACCCACGGGGGGGGAGGGGACCCAAAGGTGGCACCAAAGGACACCCACGGGGGGGAGGGGACCCAAAGGTGGCATCAAAGGGCACCCACGGGGGGGACCCCAAAGGGCACCCACGGGGGGGGAGGGGACCCAAAGGTGGCACCAAAGGGCACCCACGGGGGGGAGTGGGACCCAAAGGTGGCACCAAAGGGCACCCACGGGGGGGGAGGGGACCCCAAAGGACACCCACGGGGGGGAGGGGACCCAAAGGTGGCACCAAAGGGCACCCACGGAGGGGAGGGGACCCAAAGGTGGCACCAAAGGTGGCACCCCCTCAGCTACCCACCCTACCCCCTCAGCTACCCCCTCAGGTACCCCCCCAGGTGCCCACTCAGCTACCCCCCTTACCCCCCAGGTACTCCCCCAGGTACCCCTTCAGGCACCCCCCCAGGTGCCCACTCAGGTGCCCTCCTGCCCCCTCAGGTACCCCCTCAGGCACCCCCCCAGGTGCCCCCTCAGGTACCCTCCTACCCCATCAGAGGCACCCCCTCATCTACCCCTCCCTACCCTCACAGATCCCCCCCCCTTACCCCCCCAGGTGCCCCCTCAGGTGCCCACTCAGGCACCCCCCCCAGATGCCCTCCTACCCCCTCAGGTGCCCTCTTACCCCCTCAGCTACCCCCTCAGCTACCCACCCTTACCCCCACCCCCTCCAGGTGCCCTCTCAGATCCCCCCCCCTTACCCCCCCGGGTGCCCCTTCCCAGGTGCCCGCTCAGGTGCCCTGCTTCTGCCTCTTCCAGAAGCGCTTGACCTGGGGGTGCCCCTCGGGGGTGACCACCAGGAGGCGCCGCTGGGCACTGTGGAACAGCAGCACCCCCAGGGCCTGGGCCTGCTCCCGCAGCACCTCGAAGTCCACCTGCGACAGGAACTGGTTGTACAGCACCCCTGTGGGCACCGGGGTGGGCATCAGCCTGGGCACCGGCATGGGCACCAGGGTGGGCATCAGACTGGGCACGGGCATGGGCACCAGACTGGGCAGCAGACTGGGCACCGGCATGGGCACCGGCATGGGCAGCAGCCTCAGCACCAGTGGGCATCAGCCTGGGCATCAGCCTGAGGATCAGCCTGAGCACCAGTGGGCATCAGCCTGGGCACTGGCATGGGCACCGGCATGGGCAGCAGACTGGGCATGGGTATGGGCACTGGCATGGGCACCAGCCTGGGCATCTGCATGGGCATGGGCACCAGGGTGGGCATCAGCCGGGGCACCAGCAGGCATCAGCCTGGGCAGCAGACTGGGCACCGGCCTGGGCACCAGACTGGGCAGCAGACTGGGCATGGGCATGGGCACTGGCATGGGCACCAGCCTGGGCATCGGCATGGGCATGGGCACCAGGGTGGGCATCAGCCTGGGCATCAGCCTGGGCATCAGCCTGGGCACCGGCATGGGCACCAGACTGGGCAGCAGACTGGGCATGGGCATGGGCACCGGCATGGGCACCAGCCTGGGCATGGGCATGGGCATGGGCATGGGCACCAGGGTGGGCATCAGCCTGGGCACCAGCAGGCATCAGCCTGGCCATCAGCCTGGGCACCGTCCTGGGCAGCAGACTGGGCATCGGACTGGGCATCAGTCTGGGCACCAGCATGGGCAGCAGACTGGGCATCGGCCTGGGCATCAGCAGGCATCAGCATGGGCATCAGCCTGGGCATCGGCATGAGACTGGGCACCAGCATGGGCATGAGACTGGGCACCAGCCTGGGCACCAGCATGGGCATCAGCCTGAGCATCAGCCTGGGCATCAGCCAGGGCACCAGCATGGGCATCAGACTGGGCACCGGCCTGAGCATCAGCCTGGGCACCAGACTGGGCATCAGCCTGGGCACTGGCATGGGCACCAGCAGGCATCAGCCTGAGCACCAGCCTGGGCATCAGCCTGGGCACCAGCAGGCATCAGCCTGAGCACCAGCCTGGGCATCAGCCTGGGCATCAGCAGGCATCAGCCTGGGCACTGGCATGGGCACCAGTATGGGCACCGGCCTGGGCATGAGCCCAGGCAGCGGCGTGGGCACCAGCCTAGGCACCAGTGGGCATCAGCCTGGGCATCAGCCTGGGCACCGGCATGGGAATCAGCATGGGCATGAGATTGGGCATCAGCAGGCATCAGCCTGGGCATCAGACGGGGCACCAGGGTGGGCATCAGACTGGGCATCAGCCTGGGCACCGGCGTGGGAATCAGCATGGGCATGAGATTGGGCACCAACAGGCATCAGCCTGGGCATCAGCCTGGGCACCGGCATGGGCATCAGCAGGCATCAGCCTGGGCATCAGACTGAGCAACAGACTGAGCATCAGCATGGGCACTGGCATGGGCATCAGCCTGGGCACCAGACTGGGCATCAGCCTGGGCATCAGCCTGGGCATCGGCCTGGGCACCAGCCTGGGCATCGGCCTGGGCATCAGCCTGGACACCGGCATGGGCACCAGCCTAGGCACCAGTGGGCATCAGCCTGGGCATCAGCCTGGGCATTGGCATGGGCACCAGTGGGCATCAGCCTGGGCATCGACCTGGGCATCAGCCTGGGCATCAGCCTGGGCACCAGCCTGGGCATCAGCCTGGACACCGGCATGGGCATCAGCCTGGACACCGGCATGGGCACCAGCCTAGGCACCAGTGGGCATCAGCCTGGGCATTGGCATGGGCACCGGCATGGGCATCAGCAGGCATCAGCCTGGGCATCAGACTGAGCATCAGACTGAGCATCAGACTGAGCATCAGACTGAGCATCAGCATGGGCACTGGCATAGGCATCAGCCTGGGCACCAGACTGGGCATCAGCCTGGGCATCAGCCTGGGCATCGGCCTGGGCATCAGCCTGGGCATTGGCATGGGCACCAGCATGGGCACCAGTGGGCATCAGCCTGGGCACCGGCCTGGGCATCAGCCTGGGCATGAGACTGGGCACTGGCATGGGCATGAGACTGGGCACCAGCCTGGGCACCAGCATGGGCATTGGCCTGGGCATAAGCCAGGGCATCAGCCTGGGCATCGGCCTGGGCACCGGCCTGGGCATCAGACTGGGCACCAGGGTGGGCATCAGACTGGGCACCAGCTGGGGCACCAGCAGGCATCAGCCTGGGCATCAGACTGAGCATCAGCCTGGGCATCAGCCTGGGCATGAGACTGGGCACTGGCATGGGCATGAGACTGGGCACCAGGGTGGGCATCAGACTGGGCACCAGCCTGGACACCAGCAGGCATCAGCCTGGGCACCGGCCTGGGCACCAGCCTGGGCACCAGCAGGCATCAGCCTGGGCACCGGCCTGGGCACCAGCCTGGGCATCAGCCTGGGCATCAGCCTGAGCACCGGACTGGGCATCAGACTGGGCACTGGCCTGGGCACCGGCCTGGGCACCAGCGGGCATCAGCCTGGGCACCGGCATGGGCATGAGCCCAGGCACCGGCATGGGAATCAGCATGGGCATGAGATTGGGCACTGGCATGGGCACAAGCATGGGCATCGGACTGGGCATCAGCCTGGGCATTGGCATGGGCACCAGCCTGGGCACCAGGGGCTGCCAGCACCCAGGGGGTGCCCATGGTAGAGGGTGGGGGCTCTGAGGGGTGCTGCTCGGCCCCCACTGTGCCCACCTGGGTGCCACCCTGGTGGTTGTGCCCACTCAGGTGCCCCCTCTGGAGCTCTTGAGGTGGTGTCTGTGCCCAGCTGGGTTCTCCTGTGCCCACCCAGGTGTCCCCTCATGCCCTCCGTGGTGCCCTCCATACCCACCCAGATTCTCTCATGCCCACCCAGATGCCCTATGTGCCATCCCAGCTGCCCCTCAGGTCCACCCAAGGGCCTTCCATACCCACCCAGGTGCCACCCCTGCCCACCCAGGTGCCCACCACACCCCCACGGTGCCCACTGTGCCCACCCAGGTGTCCTCCATACCCACCCAGTTGCCCCCTGTGCCCCTTGAGGTGCCCCTATACCCACCCAGGTGCCCCCCACACTCACCCAAGTGCCCCCCATACCCTCCCAGGTGCCCACCACACCCCCAAGGTGCCCACCCTTGCCCACCCAAGTGCCTCCCATACCCATCCAGCTGCCCCCTGTGCCCACTCAGGTGCCCACTATACCCACCCAAGTGCCCCCCATACCCACCCAGCTGCCCCCTGTGCCCCCCAGGTGCCCCCTGTGCCACTCAAGGTGCCCACTGTGCCCACCAAGGTGCCCTCCATACCCACCCAGCTGCCCCCTGTGCCCCTCAAGGTGCCCATTGTGCCCACCCAGGTGCCCCCCACACCCCCAAGGTGCCCCCTGCACCCCCCCAAGTGCCTTCCATGCCCACCCAGCTGCCCCCTGTGCCCCTCAAGGTGCCCACTGTGCCCACCCAGGTGCCCTCCATACCCACCCAGTTGCCCCCTGTGCCCCTCAAGGTGCCCACTATGCCCACCCAGGTGCCCCCCACACCCCCAAGGTGCCCACTGTGCCCACCCAGGTGCCCTCTATGCCCACCCAGCTGCCCCCTGTGTCCCTCAAGGTGTCTCCCATACCCACCCAGTTGCCCCCTGTGCCCCTCAAGGTGCCCACTGTGCCCCCCCAACTGCCCCCTGTGCCCCTCAAGGTGCCCACTATGCTCTCCAAGGTGCCTCCCATGCCCACCCAGGTGCCCACCACACCCCCAAATTGCCCACTGTGCCCACCCAGGTGCCCCTTGTGCCCCTCAAGCTGCCCCTATACCCACCCAGGTGCCCACTGTGCCTCTCAAGCTGCCCCTATACCCACCCAGATGCCCCCCACACCCCCAGGGTGCACACTGTGTCCACCCAGGTGCCCTCCATACCCTCCCAGCTGCCCCCTGTGCCACTCAAGGTGCCCACTATGCCCACCCAAGTGCCCCCCATACCCTCCCAGCTGCCCCCCACACCCCCAAGGTGCCCCCTGTGCCCCCCCAAGTGCCCCCCATACCCACCCAGCTGCCCCCTGTGCCCCTCAAGGTGCCCACTATGCTCTCCAAGGTGCCTCCCATACCCACCCAGTTGCCCCCTGTGCCCCTCAAGTGCCCACTGTGCCCACCCAGCTGCCCCCCACACCCCCAAGGTGCCCCCTGCACCCCCTCCAAGTGCCTTCCATACCCACCCAACTGCCCCCTGTGTCCCTCAAGGTGCCCACTATGCCCACCCAGGTGCCCCCCACACTCACCCAAGGTGCCCACTGTGCCCACCCAGGTGCCCCCCACATGCCCAAGGTGCCCCCTGCGCCCCCTCAAGTGCCCTCCATACCCACTCAGGTGCCCCCTGTGCCCCTTGAGGTGCCACTATACCCACCCAGGTGCCCCCCACACTCACCCAAGTGCCCCCCATACCCTCCCAGGTGCCCAGCACACCTCCAAGGTGCCCACTGTGCCCACCCAGGTGCCTCCCATACCCACCCAGATGCCCTCCATACCCACCCAGCTGCCCCCTGTGCCCCTCAAGGTGCCCACTGTGCCCCCCAGGTGCCCCCCATACCCACCCAGCTGCCCCCTGTGCCCCTCAAGGTGCCCACTGTGCCCGCCCAGCTGCCCCCCACACTCACCCAGATGCCCTCCATACCCTCCCAGCTGCCCCCTGTGCCACTCTAAGTGCCCACTGTGCCCACCCAAGTGCCCCCCATACCCACCCAGGTGCCCCCCACACCCCCAAGGTGCCCCCTGCGCCCCCCCAAGTGCCTTCCATGCCCACCCAACTGCCCCCTGTGCCCCTCAAGGTGCCCACTGTGCCCACCCAGGTGCCCCCTGTGCCCCTCAAGGTGCCCACTGTGCCCACCACACCCTCGAGGTGCTCTCCATACCCTCCCAGCTGCCCCCTGTGCCCCCCCAACTGCCCCCCATACCCACCCAACTGCCCCCTGTGCCCCTCAAGGTGCCCCCTGTGCCCACCCAAGTGCCCCCCACACCCCCAAGGTGCCCACTGTGCCCACCCAGCTGCCCACTGTGCCCCTCAAGGTGCCTCCCATACCCACTCAGGTGCCCCCCAACCCCCAAGGTGCCCCCTGCGCCCCCCCAAGTGCCTTCCATGCCCACCCAACTGCCCCCTGTGCCCCTCAAGGTGCCCCCTGTGCCCACCAGCTGCCCCCCACACCCCCAAGGTGCCCCCTGTGCCCCCCCAAGTGCCTTCCATGCCCCCCCAACTGTCCCCTGTGCCACTCAAGGTGCCCACTGTGCCCCCCCAACTGCCCCCTGTGCCACTCAAGGTGCCCACTGTGCCCAACCAGCTGTCCCCCACACCCCCAAGGTGCCCCCTGCACCCCCTCAAGTGCCCTCTATACCCACCCAGCTGCCCTCTGTGCCCCTCAAGGTGCCCACTGTGCCCACCCAGCTGCCCTCCACACTCACCCAGGTGCCCCCCACATCCCCAAGGTGCCCCCTGCGCCCCCTCAAGTGCCCTTCATACCCACCCAGCTGCCCCCTGTGCCCCTCAAGGTGCCCACTGTGCCCGCCCAGCTGCCCCCCACACTCACCCAGATGCCCTCCATACCCTCTCAGCTGCCCCCTGTGCCCCTCAAGGTGCCCACTGTACCCCCCAGGTGCCCACTGTGCCCCTCAAGGTGCCCCCCATACCCACCCAGCTGCCCCTCACACCCCCAAGGTGCCCACTGTGCCCACCCAAGTGCCTTCCACACCCACCTAACTGCCCCCTGTGCCCCTCAAGGTGCCCACTGTGCCCACCACACCCTCAAGGTGCTGTCCATACCCACCCAGCTGCCCCTCACACCCCCAAGGTGCCCCCTGCACCCCCTCCAAGTGCCTTCCATGCCCACCCAACTGCCCCCTGTGTCCCTCAAGGTGCCCACTGTGCCCACCCAGCTGTCCCCCACGCCCCCAAGGTGCCCCCTGCGCCCCCTCAAGTGCCTTCCATGCCCACCCAACTGTCCCCTGTACCCCTCAAGGTGCCTACTGTGCCCCCCCAGGTGCCCCCCACACCCCCAAGGTGCCCACTGTGCCCCTCAAAGTGCCCCCCATACCCACCCAGGTGCCCCCTATGCCCCTCAAGGTGCCCCCTGCACCCCCCCAAGTGCCTTCCATGCCCACCAAACTGTCCCCTGTGCCCCTCCAGGTGCCCCCTGTGCCCCCCCAGCTGCCCCCCACACCCCCAAGGTGCCCACTGTGCCCCTCAAAGTGCCCCCCATACCCACCCAGCTACCCCCTGTGCCCCTCAAGGTGCCCACTGTGCCCCCCCAGCTGCCCCCTGTGCCCATCCAGCTGCCCCCCACACTCACCCAGCTGCCCCCCACACCCCCAAGGTGCCCCCTGCGCCCCCCCAAGTGCCTTCCATACCCACCCAGCTGCCCCCTGTGCCCCTCAACGTGCCCACTGTGCCCCCCCAACTGCCCCCTGTGCCACTCAAGGTGCCCACTGTGCCCACCCAGCTGTCCCCCACACCCCCAAGGTGCCCCCTGCACCCCCTCAAGTGCCTTCCATGCCCACCCAACTGCCCCCTGTGCCCCTCAAGGTGCCCCCTGTGCCCCCCCAGCTGCCCCCCACCCCCCCAGGTGCCCCCCGAGGTGCCCCCCAGGTGCCCTCACCCTCGCTGCAGCGCAGCCTGTCCCTCTCCAGCTCCCACAGCCTGATCTGGTCAGTGAC